>NW_028281080.1:195000-225000 GCF_059751285.1 Brachycentrus maculatus | reverse complement strand
TTGAGTCACGGACGATTTACATACGTAACGCGTTCTACCCCTTTGACATAAATACGGAAGGAGGTTCACGTTCATAATCCCTTTAAAACGACTTTTTTCATTCAATTTGCACTTAATTTAATTATCAAAATGCTACTCTCGGAAATTTATTTGAAATTAATTCAAGCTTCTTACGTTGTTATTACCGTTCTTATGCTGAAAGCCGTTCTATGAGTTATAATGTCGTCTTGCTATATACATAGAGCTTTCAAAGCTCTCGCCAGTTTTTCTAGTGCGGTATATAAATTATTTTCATATAAGATGTCTAAACTTGTGATGGAATATCTTTCTTTTTATATTAAAGAAGGTGGAAGTCTGAGCTTCATGGGGTTTTTTTACCTAGCATTTTTCTGACTTGAGTGATCACTTTATAAACTTGTGTAACGTTCACCATTTTGTATTACACAAGTGTATAAAGTGATCACGCATATGGTATATTCATTTATTTTACTCCACTTCCGTTGTGAAATGGTTAGCGTGCTTAGCTACCGTGGTGGAGGTAACAGGTTCAGTTCCCAGGGATAAGTAAAAATAAATATTGGCGATCTTTCACTCTTATGTTTATTCAACATTACACTGGACTAGTCCCTGATGTACAAGAGTGACCACCTTGCATTCATATTAGTAATTCAATCAAGATAAAATTGCGTCAATACGGTACAGTGCCCTATGCACCATTGGGTGTGGAAAAAGGGAATATGAATTAATTTTCATCGTGCTTTCCATCAGCTCTTATTAACGGTCATTATTCTGCTGTCCCCACTCCTTGTTATAAATTATAACATTGTTTTTTTTTCAGAAAACCAAAACTGACTCCTTATAATGACATCAAGAATAAAGAAGAAAAATGACGTCGTTCAATGCATCAAGTGAAATGTACTCCAGCATATCTGAACTAGATCACCGCAATCGATTACGTCATACGGGATACAAAGAACGAACCAAGATACAGGACTTTGAAAAAATACTAAAATTTGTTGAAATCGACAAGACGGATACTAATTTAAATTCATCGCTTAGATTAGAAAATAAAATAGAAAAATTCCTGGACTTTAAAGAAGACTTGGCAATTGTAAACGAAGATCCCGAGATAGCAACAGAAATAGCGACATGGTCGAACCGCGCAAATGCGGAGAATTCAACGTTTTTTTACTACAATTGGTCGTACGAGTTGAAAAATGTGACTTTAAAGAACGTGGAAGACAATGGAACTGGTGTTTCTTGGTGGGATGCGGCTACAACTGTTAGTGGAGTGGAAGCCGTTGATGAAAGTGAAGTGGAAAATTGGTGGGCCCTTTTGGCTTTGTTCCTCGTGCTGGCCACGGCTGCTGGGAATATCCTGGTCTGCCTGGCTATATGTTGGGAGAGAAGGTTACAAAATGTGACCAACTATTTTCTGATGTCCTTGGCTGTGACTGATTTGATGGTGGCTGTTCTGGTGATGCCGATTGGTATCCTGACGCTGTTTAGAGGTAAGTCTTATTTAAATTGATATGTTAAAAGTGTCTTTGTACGTTTTATCAAAGATGCTGCTCTTCTTCTGTTCCTGTCATGTCAAGTCCTCTGCGTCGACTATTACTCTAAAATAATTGTTCTAGTCTTGAGCAGCTCTAAACAGCACCTCGACGGTTTTGATCCCCGTCTAATCTCGTATATTCCGGAACCAAGATATTTGTATTTTGCCCACACCTTGTTTACCCTTTATATGCTGGCGATGCATTATAAGGATGTTTTCTTTGTGTAAAGTGCTGCATTATTGTCTTTCTATGTCATAGTCTGGACTCTAGCACAAAGTCGATTTGCGAATTATTTTTCTTCATCGTTTGTTAGGATTATGATGGGCTTGTGTCAAGAAAAAATCCTAACTTGTGAAAACGATGCATAAAATATTGCCAATAAATAATGGTTCATAATTAATGAGCAATGATAATAAGTAGTAAATACGATGGTTAAATATTATTGTTAGACATCTCATCAAAGATGAAGAAGAATATGGAAGTCTGGGCATTTATGAGACCGACGACCGTCATAGTCTGGTTTAAGTGATCACTTTACACGCGTGTAACATTCACCAATTCTACCCATTATTGACAACCACACTACTCAAATTCTCGGAAGTTCAATATATATGAACCAATTTAGAAACCTTGTTCTTGAATCACTAGAACTTCACCAGAGACATCTATTGGTGAGATGAAAAGAATCTTTTTATTGAGCAGAAACTCTTTTATTAGTATGTGAGGTCCGAATCCTGGATTATAACCACACACATGAGAACAAATATTTGGACACACTCAAAATGTTGTACGATGATTAAACTTTATGTCTTGGCACTGTTTCGTGTCTGTCGCTGTGCTGGTTGGGGTTGTGGAGGCGTCTGAGTACCAGCCAACGTCGGGTTGGAGTCGGATCTGGCTGATTAATTGAACTAACTAATTACTAATCTCTTACACTGTTTACACTGGGGCACTTCTAGAAACCGTTTAAAAGTTTTGGAATTTCTGTTTTATAAAATTAATGAACTTTGTTTTAACCACTTATTTATTAATACAATTTAACCTACCGGTGTCGACAAGAACCTTGTCATCATCAGGGTTTATGAAATTCTAAAAACATTAAAATACTCTCACCAAAAACTTCTACGCACTCCGTAAAAAAAGTTTTTGGTGAGAGTATTTTAATGTTTTATAATTTAATAAACCCTGATGATGACAAAATTCTTGTCGAAACTGGTAGGTTAAATTATCTTAATAAAAAAATGGTTAAAACAAAGTTGATTAATTTTATTAAGTTTATAAAATGTGCCAAAAAATATCTGCGGAAAACATTAAAAAATATATATATTTATTTAGATTGTCAGTGACAGGGACTTTTGAAGCTTTTAAATACTTGATCATGTCAATTTTTTCAATTTTTCATCACTTCTATTACTTACTTAATTTCCCTCATACTTTTTACTAACTGTTCATTCTTCACTCATTCGATTCTCATGCCCAAACCATCTAAACACACCTTTCTTAATTTTATCTACAGTGATCATCGCTTTTCTAATATCACCATTCAAACATTTATCATACATCGTCATATGCCGCACATTCATCTCAGATATCGAACTTCGACTGCATTCAGTTTACTTCAATCCTTCTTTTGCCAACTCCGTGCTTCATTTCCACATATTAAAGATTTAAACAAGAACTCCATTGTCCACTGTCACTTAAACTTTCGCTGAAATATTTTTTTAATGAATTAATTCGAGTGACCTAAACGAAGGGTAATTTAAAAAAATAGTGATATTCATTGAAATTAAATGTAATTAGAGATTTCTTTGTCAGGAGAATAATTAATTATCCCAAAATTAATTAAATGTGGGAGATGTTAAATAATAGACTTCGAATGGCACCGGAGATCAAAGGATAATGTAATAATACAGGATCTCTCGAGAGTGGCAGACCACAAAACATCTCACTACCAGTCCGAGTCCCGCATCCAGCTTTGAGGAATATCCTGTGGGATGGGGAGGTCCAAACTCTAAGGGGGTAGGTAGTCTCTGGGTCAATATTAAGGAATAATGTGTCACTTATACGAAATATGATGTATAACTTTTATGAAGAAAAAACGACTGTATATAGACTGTAAAGTAATAATTACAAATTAATTTTTTGTCCACCTCCGTAGTGCAATGGTCAGCACACTCAGCTGCCGTACTGTAGGGCTCGATTTCCAAGGAAGGAGTCAAATAAATATTAGTGATTTTTTCACCCTAATATTTATTCCATTCAATATAAAATTCTGTGAAATTCCCAAATAAAATAACTAAAATAAGTATTTTTTTAACACTTGTAATTAACCACTTAATGAGTTTTGTTTTATTATACACGACTAGTTTCGAAAACTTACAGATGTTTTATCTACAGGTGAAAATTAAAACAAGCAAAACAATTAAGATTAATTAAAACATTTAGGATTTAGTTTTTAGGAAAGGAATGTAATTAATCATGAGTTTTTTAATGTTTTAGAATTTTGAAAACCCTGATGATGACAATGTTCTTATCGCTATTGGTAGGTTAAAGTATACTTTTATTAAAAATATTTCATTTTAGTTCGCCTCCGTAGTGCAATGGTCAGCACGCTCGGCTACCGTTCTGGAGGTCCCGGGTTCGATTCCCAGGGAAGGGTTTAATAAATATTAATGATTTTTTAATTCTAATATTTATTCAATATTATCCTGGACCGGTAACTGAAGCGGAGGGCTGATCACCTTTCCTTCATGTGTTAACGATCAAGATAACACTGCGTTTATATGATGCAGTGCCCTATGCACCATTGGGGTGCGGTTAAGGGTTTGATTGATTTATTACAAAAGTGGTTAAAACAAAGTTGTTTAATTTTATAAAGTTCATAAAATGTGCCACAAAGTATCTGCGAAAAACATTATAGAAATTAAAACATTGTGTAAAAAAAAGGATTATTGATATAAAAATTAATTCCCATGTCGGGTTGATCCATAATTCGGTCATATCACCAAACTGTATTGTCCCATAATTAGTATATCTGGGAGATCGCCTTTAGAAATCATATCTATGGTTCCAGCCTAATGGAAGCCCGTTTATGGACATTATCATGCTCCGACAAGTCAGTATCAATAACACAAGCCATAACGTTCGCCTAATAGTTCCCCATTTTCCTCTTTCCAACTGTGAATTCAATGCCATTTTCGGATATCCTGCCCGCTCGACCGCAACCGACGCTTTAGACATGCCTATAGTATAGACATGCCTGTAGTATAGGCATGCCTATAACAATAGCGGGCTATATAATGGGAGCAGGTATATGAGATTTGTACCGTACCGCGGTCTCCACTTTATACACAAGGAATTTCTAAACCATTGGATCGGATATTGGTAATTGCGCTTAATATCGATATTCAAAATTGACAACCCTTACTTGGGAAATTAATGCTTTGCTATACTGGTTCAAAAGAGAAAACGCACGCATTTTCACTCTAAGTCGACTGCGAAAATGGCGTCGCAGGTTCGATTCTCGCCAATTGCAAAATGAATTCAAGAAAGATTTATTTTCCATTGGTCTGGGTATTTGTGATGTGTTTTTCATATTTACCTTCCCTATCCTTACTATCCTACCTGCAGACAAGCCTCTTAAAAGTATTAGTGTTTTGCTAGATATTCCTTTTTTAATATGTATTTTGCAAATTATAGCAATGCACTTGATCTTCTCTTTCTAACCCTTATTCTTATATAATGGTGCATAGGGCACTGCATCGTAAGAAACAGTATGATCGTTCTTGATCGTTGATTTAATGAATGCAATGTGATCTATCCCGCGCTTCAAGTACAAGTGTAGAGTGTTATTGAAAAAAAAAGTGAAATATCAGCATTTTTATACATCAGACTTCTTACCAGTACTGCATTCTGGACTGCTAGTTTAGATTCCACATTCAATGTTTTTTTATGTAATGAATTATTATTAAGATAAACTGAAAATGATAAGCTGAAATATTTATAATGCAAAGAGATCGGTCAGAAATAATACACATTCCATTGCTTAAAATAATAATAATAAAAAAAATATGAAAAGGATGTAGATTTTAATTTTCATTGCAGAATTCTCAAATGTAGAAAAAAAATAATATTTCTATTACCGACTATTTTTAAACTAGTTTCGGCAACTGTAGATGTTCTCATGAAACTACAGGTGAAAAAACAAATTGTTAGTTTGACTTCTGTCAGTTTGTATTATGCTTTCAATTTTTATGACCACATCTGTAGTTCTCGAAACTAGTCTTGATAAAATTATTAAACTCAATAAGTGGTTTCATTTTACGTTTAAAATAAGCATGTTATATCACAAAGTATATTTGTTAAATTTTTCATTTTGAGAAAAGTATGTAATTTCACAAGTCAATTCTTAATATACCCGACAAGAAACTAATAAACCATGATTAACATTAAAAAATCGCTTATCTTGAAATGTATTTTTTGTCTTCATTTTCAATTTGAGATTTGTGAATTTGTTTGGGATTAAGTATAGGGAAAGAACACATATTTATTAGTTTTATGGATTTTCCCTTTATCTCAACGTATCTCGGCCTTAATACGTGGTATTAGAGTATTAAGTGCTTTCGTGAGCCGTACATAGGAGGAATTACTAGTTCCGTTACAGAAACGTGGGTGTTGGGATTTAAAGATTACCAGAAAAATGTATTATATGTTGCACTACACAGTATAAAAATTTTATACCTTGATAAAATTTTAATACAATTGATTCTTAATTTGAGGTTATTTGAGAAAATGACAAGCTGAAAAAGTTTTTTTTACATAATGCGATAACACATTATATTTTTTGCCTGCGTAGTGTTAGCGTGTAGCATCTACAGTGCTGGAGTTCCTAGGTTCAAATCCCTGGGAGGGGTAAAAACAAATATGAGTTATTACACTCGAATATTTATTGAATACTACTTTGGACTTTTTTTAAATGTTTTTTGCATATACTTGGTGGCAAATTTTATACACTATTTAAAGTAAAACGACTTTGTTTTAACCACTTTTTTATTGATACATTTTTTCTTCAACCGGTTTCAACAAGAACCTTCATTAAGAACAAAGTTGTTTTATTTTATAAAGTTTACCCTGCACTTTTTGGTCTCTGAAGCGCAGGAATTATACCTTGCTTTCATGTAAGTAAGGATCAAGATAACACTGCGTCAATTTGATGCAGTGCCCTATGCATCATAGGGTGCGGATAAGGATTAAAAGAATACATATTCTACAGATTCTGTAGAAAGAAATATCAATGTCATTAATTGGCGACTGAATGAAATGGCGTGTTTATTTGCTGTATTACATGAAACTATGTTGCATTATATGAACTCAGTCATTTTCAAAACTACATGAAACCACGTTTCATTGTTTGATATCAGACATAAGCAGACCTACATTCAACATGTTTACATGTTACATTGAATAAAAATAGACGAAAGTAATATTACATGAAACCATATTTCGTTATATAAATTAATTAGTTGTGGAGGTCCTCACCAAAACGTTACATTTCCATTATAAATGATTTTAAGTTATCAAGAATTCTAGCACATAAAATTATAACGTTTTAGTGCGATTTGATGATTTCACATTGGCTTAACATAGGATTGGTCATGTTTTGTTACAGCTTTAATCAAGATTTCGATAAAATACAGAAAATAAAACCTTAAAAGGAAAACTGTTAAAGGATTTTTTGTGAAATATTGGATATGTATCTTTATGATGAGGACCTCCACAGTTATGAACGTGATATACTTGATCAAATTTTATTACATGAACACAGACTTATACAGTACTACATCAAACCAGGTTAAGGATGTATATGATTTATAAATTCATCAATATTCCTTACATTCTTCATACTTCTTTTGGGAAAATGTTGTTTATAATTTTTTTATATGGTATTACAGAAAAATTTTGTGTGTGTCCAAATACTTGATCATAAATCTGGATTATCTCCGATTATAGGAGGATTTTTCATATTATTTTTGATATCTCATCAAAGATGAAGAAGAATATGGAAGTCTGGGCATTAAAGGGGAATTTTCATATATTTAGAACTTCCAAAAATTTGAGTAGTGTGGTTGTCAATAATGGGTAGAATTGGTGAATGTTACACGTGTGTAAAGTAATCACTTAAACCAGCCTACGACGGTCGTCAGCGCCGTAAATGCCCAGACTTCCATATTCTTCTTCATCTTTGATTAGATGTCAAAAAATAATGTGAAGATTTTTTTAAATAGATCTTAATATAGATCTGGCTATAACATCTAAGATGGGTGAAAAGCCATTAAAAAGAAGAAGATGTCAAAAAATAGTATTACAGTAATGCTATTTCATTTCTAGTTTTAAACTTACTTATATTACTACTTTATACACTTTTAATAAGAAAAAAATTGGCATTGAATTTAAATTGAGTAAAATACTTAAAATATCTACTGAGAGTAAATAATGAAAGCGGAATAGTCTTTGATAACATCTAAAAATCAAATTTCTCAATTTTCCCACGCTTTTTGACATTCAAGGCTTTTCCCGACGGATCTTTGTGTATAATATTGGCTATCTAAATTCATTTATACCGTGCCGCAGACGTACAAGCCAATCACTGCCCAGTCAGCCAGCAGAATGATACTAGCAGAATCAGACGGAACAAAATGCTGCTATTCAATTCGATTCAGTATTCCATTGATATACGAATCTGTCTATTTAATACAACATTTATGAAGGCAATATTAATGGATTAGTAATAAATTATACTGCCCAACAATTTAAAACTTTTATTTTGTAACTGGCATGAAAATACCTGATTTTTATTCACTTTGCGTAGCTGAATTCAAAAACGAAAGAAAAAAAATGTAGCACGTCAGATTTTTATGTTACACGTATGTAAAGCGATCGCTTCGTCCGCCTCCGTAGTGTAATGGTCAGCACGATCGGCTACCGTGCTGGAGGTCCCGGGTTCGATTCCCAGGGGGGGTCAAATAAATATAAGTGATTTTTTCACTGTAATATTTATTCAATATTACCATGGACTGGTACCTGAAACGGAGGGCTGATCACCTTTCCTTCATGTGTAAACGATCAAGATAACACTGCGTCAATATGACACAGTGCCCTATGCACCAATGGGTGCGAATAAGGGTTTTTTTTATATATATATTTAAACTTATACACAAATAATAGGATAAAGTTAAGTCAATATCAAAATTAAAACTATCCATAACTAAAAAAATTGACTTTCTATATTTTTTTTGCTTTCGTTTTTTAATTCAGCTATGCATAGTGCATAAATATCAGGTGTTTTTATGCTAGTTACAAAATATAAGTTGTAAACTGTTGGCCAGTGTATTTTTATATGGAATGACTAAACACTCGTATTTATGATCTCAAATTTGAGAGACCAAAAATAAAATTTAGTGGTAAATAGCTAGCATTTATTGATGATATTTTAATTAATATTTAAGAAATAATACTGACCACATTTGAGTAATTGTATGTCCAAAAAATGTCGACTCACAAAACTCAAATTAATTCTTGATTTATTGTATTATTACATATCTCAAATCTGACGGAACAAAAGTTGAATATAATAATATCCAATAAATCATTAACTTTCAGCACTCGTGGAAGATACTAATTATTATTCATTATTCTCCAAATAAATAAGGCTTTAATACATTTTCTTATTCAAGCAATTCATATTTAGAAATATATCGGGACTTTGAAGATAATTTAACGGAAAATTTATATTTGTTTTATGTTCGATTTCAAGAAACGAGACCAATAATTTAACTGCAAATAAAAGAAATAAATTTTTTTTCAGAAATAAAATCAAATAAATTTAAAATAAATTGTTACATTTCTATGAAGATAAACCCACATATGAATGTGGATTTATTGCTAACACGTGCATACACATAATACACACATACACGCACACATACACACACACACACACACACACACACACACACACACACACACACACACACACATGCACACATGCGCACACAAGCGCACACGCGCGCTCACACACCCACACACGCGCGCTCACACACCCACACACGCGCGCACACACATACACACACACACACACACACACACACACGCACATACAATTCATTATTTATGACTTAATTACAACTAAACTATTTAAAATACAAATTTCATAAAAAGCTATTGATTTAATTCAAATTTTGAGAGCGTTTAAATACTCGTCCACAAATCTGGATTTTCTCCAATTATAGAAATTATTTTTCATATTATTTTTTTGACAATTTAACACAGATAAATGTTGAGATAGTGAATGTTGAAAAATAACGCCTACAAGTGGAGAATGTGAAAGTATTTAGACACTCAAAATGTTGTGTATAATATATCAACAAGGACACAAACTTTTCTGTATCGAATGTATTAATTTAAAAAAAATCTCTTGCCCATTTTACCTTATACGTAAGATATTGGTTTTGTAAACATACGAGCTTTTAAGCACATAAGAAGGGAGGTTATTGATCGTAAAACCGCTATTGGGTTTGTTCCTTGCTGGTTTAGTTATCCCGAGGGCTTTGCTAAAATGCATTCGTTGAACATTTTCGATATGAAAGCCTTTGATGCAGCTCTTAGTGTGTTTACTCTTCCGATGTTCCTTTTTAAAAGGGATGCATTTTCAATTTTATCTTTGAAAATTCATCTTGGAATTACAAATAATTTTTTTTCAAAAATTATTTAACACTTACGTGATTACAATAATTGATGTGCGACTTTTTCTAGGGAGTGATTTCTTTTTAAATTAAAAAAATCTTCTTTTTTTCACAAAATTTATGTATTTTGAAGAAAGAAATTGTGTAAAAAATGTAAAAAATAAAATAATAAAACACCTCTTCGAAATATTTTTTAATTCTGACAAAATTACATACAGAATAACATACGTGTCTGCCTCCAAAATGTCATGATCAGCACACTCGGTA
Source organism: Brachycentrus maculatus (assembly GCF_059751285.1). NCBI lineage: Eukaryota > Metazoa > Arthropoda > Insecta > Trichoptera > Brachycentridae > Brachycentrus > Brachycentrus maculatus. Next base: position 214,436 of record NW_028281080.1, on the reverse strand, counting down.
ACCGTTCTGGAGGTCCCGGGTTCGATTCCCAGGGAAGGGAGTGGGTCAAATAAATAAAAGTTATTTTTTCACTCGAATATTAATTGAATAATCTTTGACTGGTATCTGTAGCGAAAGGCTTATCACCTTTACTTCAAATGTTAACGATCAAGATAACACGGCGATACCAATGCAGAGAGGACAGAACGCCACACTCTCCTGTCCATTTTTAAATAAATTATATACAATGCATAATTTATTAACCATGTCACACACCTTCTTAAATTAACGTACTAAAATATGAGGAATATTATTTTATGCTAATGAAATATTTAAAAAGGTGTAGGGTGGAGAGAGGTAGGGACGATTAAGGTTACCTTAACAAGGTAGCACTGAAAAACGTGGTATAGTGAAAAACACCCCCAATATGTATTTTCTTATGATTATCTGACGTGAATTTTAAAGTGTTTCGGTAATTTAAAGCTCGTTAAAAAGACGCCGAGAAAATTCCATTGTTACTGGCGTGATGTGGAATATCAATTTTGCATAATAAAAATACTGCATGTTTACTAACACTTTCATTCCTAATTAATAAAATTAATTTATATGTTTATATATATATATATATATATATATATATATATATATATATATATATATATATATATATATATATATATATATATATATATATATATATATATATATATATATATATATATATATATATATATATATATATATATATATATATATATATATATATATATATATATATATATATATATATATATATATATATATATATATATATATATATATATATATATATATATATATATATATATATATATATATATATATATATTTATATATATATATATATATATATATATATAGCTCAACACTCCGGTTTTTAGAATTCTTATTTTACCAAATATTTTTCTAAATAACTTTGACGCCTTTAATAAAAACAAATATAGGGTTTTCCAATAAGAGGTTTCATTTTGAATAGCCCTCTATCTGGGCAGCTGCCACTTTTGAAGCTGTCATCTTTCGACGTTTGACAAGTAAAAACTACGCGATTTATAAAAATGCAACGATACACGCTTCAACAGCGTATTGAAATTGTTAAAATTCACTATAGAAATGGTGAAAATTTTGCAGTCACAGTTCGCGAAACTAAAGTACTTTTTGGTCGTCGTGAAAGCGCCTTCTCGGCCAGCAATAGTGAAACTTGTTAAAAATTTGAGCTGTTGGGACAACTTAGTGATGTGAAGAATCGAAACCGTGTGCATCGCTCAAGAACAATTGAGAATATTGCTGCTGTAGCCCGCAGTGTTGACGAAAACCTAGGTTTGTCGATTCCTCGTCGATCTGGTGAGGCTGGTGCAACTGTTACGGTGAATGGATTGCGCTATCGAGCTATTGCGCTATTGCGCTATTAATGATTTTTTATGGCCGGGATTGAAAGATATTGATGTGGATGAATGACGTTTATTTTCAACGAGACAGAGCTACGTGCCACACAAGCAACGAAACAATCGCAATGTTTAAAAACACAAAAATTTCCTGGCCGTGTTATTTCTCGAAGAGGTGATCACAGTTGGCCCCCGAGATCTTGTGATTTAACTCCCTGAGAATTTTTTCTTTGAAGCCACGTGAAAGATAAGGTTTATGTCAATGCTCCACAATCGATTGAAGACCTTAAAGATGGAATTCGTGAAGTTATCGAGGACGTACAGCCGCAAATGTGCGAATTGGTCAAGAAAAATTTCATGAAAAGGATGGTGCTGCAGCCGTAGCCGTGGCGGTCATTTGGTTGATATCGTTTTCCATCGTTAATCGCATACTTTTCTCTTAACAATGCAATAAATATTCATTGATTTATCTTAAAATATACTAGTTTTTTTCAAATATCAAAATGAAACATCTTATTGGATAACCCTATATATTATTTGTAAATAAGTCGAGAGTAATAAAGTGAATGATAAATTATAATTATAAATAGTTATAACTTATAACATTTCATTAAAAGAATGTGTAATCACCAATGAAGAACGTGGAAGTATATTATGAAAGTTTTAGCCGTAAATATTTCTACGGACTTTAAAGGGTTAACAACTTGTAATTAATTAAGAAAATTCCTTTCCTCGTCACTTAAAATAAGACCCTTAAAATTCTCATTTAAATTCACATCTAATAAACTTTCACTCTACCAACATTTTCATATCAGTTCTCCTTACTTACATGAGTATAACCGTTATCCGCCTCCATAAGTGCAGAAGGCACTGCATTGGAATTTAAAAAAAGCATTTTAATACTTTTTTATTTTATTTTATTGAAGAATTTTTTACAATAATTAAAGAAAACACTTCGTTTTTTACCACTTGAGTTTAATTATAGACTACATGTTTCAGAAGCTAAACTTCCATCATTCAGGTCTGTATAATAACTAAAATATAAAATATAAAATTGTTCTATAAATAAGGATAGGGGGAAAGTAAGGGGAAGGGGTTAGTCAAGGAACGGATTTTGAAAACAAAGGAAAAATTGAAAGCAATGGCGAAGAATTTTGAAACAATATATTATTTAATAAATTATTATTAGAATTCAGGTTTTTTTGTATTTCTAAATTTTCAAGATAATTCATAATTTGGCCTTTATATGGAACAAGGTGTAATAATTTTAATTTATGGGAGTGAAATGAGTGATTAGTATCTATTATATGATTTGCAAATTCCGAAAAATAATTTCTAACAAGACCGCTTTGATGTTCTTTAATTCTAATCTTTAAATTTCTCGCAGTTTGGCCAATATATTTTCTATCACAATCTCCACACGAAATTTCATAAACACCACTTTTTTGTAATAAATCAATTTTAGATTTTGAGTTATCGAGGATTTTATGTAAATTATTATTTGTATAATATGCAGGTTGGATATGGGAGGGTAAGATTTTCGAAATATTTTTAGTTATTGAACCCGTATATAAAATTTTTCGCCAAGATTTATTTTTTATTGAATCATTATTAGGTGCTGAATATATGTATTTTTTGGTAAAATTATTTTTAATTTTATTTTTTAACATTTTATCTATTAGCGCGCTATTATACCCGTTGTTTTTTGCTATTAGTTTAATTGTGTTTAATTCACGATTATAATTTGAGTTACTGAGGGGGATATTAATTAGTCTATTTAATAATGAATGGAAACTGGCCATTTTATGTGAAATGGGATGAATGGAATCAGCTGGAATGACTAATGACTAGTCATTCCAGCTGATTCCATTCATCCCATTTCACATAAAATGGCCAGTTTCCATTCATTATTAAATAGACTAATTAATATCCCCCTCAGTAACTCAAATTATAATCGTGAATTAAACACAATTAAACTAATAGCAAAAAACAACGGGTATAATAGCGCGCTAATAGATAAAATGTTAAAAAATAAAATTAAAAATAATTTTACCAAAAAATACATATATTCAGCACCTAATAATGATTCAATAAAAAATAAATCTTGGCGAAAAATTTTATATACGGGTTCAATAACTAAAAATATTTCGAAAATCTTACCCTCCCATATCCAACCTGCATATTATACAAATAATTATTTACATAAAATCCTCGATAACTCAAAATCTAAAATTGATTTATTACAAAAAAGTGGTGTTTATGAAATTTCGTGTGGAGATTGTGATAGAAAATATATTGGCCAAACTGCGAGAAATTTAAAGATTAGAATTAAAGAACATCAAAGCGGTCTTGTTAGTAATTATTTTTCGGAATTTGCAAATCATATAATAGATACTAATCACTCATTTCACTCCCATAAATTAAAATTATTACACCTTGTTCCATATAAAGGCCAAATTATGAATTATCTTGAAAATTTAGAAATACAAAAAAACCTGAATTCTAATAATAATTTATTAAATAATATATTGTTTCAAAATTCTTCGCCATTGCTTTCAATTTTTCCTTTGTTTTCAAAATCCGTTCCTTGACTAACCCCTTCCCCTTACTTTCCCCCTATCCTTATTTATAGAACAATTTTATATTTTATATTTTAGTTATTATACAGACCTGAATGATGGAAGTTTAGCTTCTGAAACATGTAGTCTATAATTAAACTCAAGTGGTAAAAAACGAAGTGTTTTCTTTAATTATTGTAACATGTCTTACCACAAAGTTAATGCCGAAACAATAAATAGAAGAATTTTTTATTTTATTTTTTGAAATATCATCAAAGATTAAGAAGAACATGGAATTCTGGGAATTTAATTGGCTGACGACCGTCATAGGATGGTTTGAGTGATCACTTTACACACGCGTAACATTCACCAATTCTACCCATTATTGACATTAACAATACCCAAAATTTTAAAGTTTTTCTTTATAAATGATCCAATTTCGAAACATTGTTATTGAAGCACTAGATCTTCACTAGAGATATCTATTGGTGAGATGAAAATAAAAATAATATGAAGAATAACTCCTATAATTGGAGATAATCCAGATTTGTGAACAAGTATTTGGACTCACTCAAAATGTTTTAAATGATTAAGGTTATATATAAATATCTTCTGACAAACATATCATACTGGAAATAAGATATTTTTACTGGGTTTACCATACCCCAAAGATCCAAATTTCAGATTAAATTGATGTAAAAATAAGTTAACAAAAAAGCCATCATGGCTTGAGTGATCACTTTACACACGTGTAAAACCCACCAATTCTATCCATTATTGACAACCACACTACTCAAATTCTAATGTTCTATATATATGATCCAATTTCTAAAGATTGTTCTTGAATCACTAGAACTTCACTAGGGACATCTATTGGTGGGATATTCTTCCATATTCTTCTTCATCTTTGATGAGATGTCAAAAAAGAATATAAAAATAACTCATTTAATTGGAAATAATCTTGATTTGTGAACAAGTATTTTGATACACTCTAAACCAGAGGTTCCCAAACTCTTTTATCTCGTAGACCCCTTGCCTTACCTGATATTGATTTTTATCAAATTCATTAACTTCAAATGTATTTTTAGTGGAGTGTAGTGAAAATTAAAAACCACACATGTTAGGTTTTATACATTTATATTTTAAATTCAAATTAAAACATAGACCCCTTGCAAGTTGTCATAGACCCCTGGGGGTCGATATAGACCACTTTGGGAATCACTGCTCTAAACGTTAAAAATATTTTTGTCACCTGAAAACATCCCTTAAACTGCCCAAGTTTTCATAAAAACTAAAATAAAAAAGTTCTCTTTTGTTCATCACTCAGAGGGGATGATAGGGTGTGTCAAGCTGACTGTCTTCACTGGCCGCTTAATACCTTACGCAGAACCTTATAATAAATTACTTTTGACTGATTTATCGTATATAGCCTTAAAGTTGGCATTTAAGGAAAACCTATTAAGTACTGGAGTTTTCAATCTTTTTGCCTTTTTATTTGGTGTTTAGTTGAAAAATTATATTAAACTAGCCGTGCACAAAGAAATCTTGAAATCAACCCTAGTGCATAGAAATGGAAGTAGATTGAACGCAGTCGGAATACGTCAAAATCTTTTATTTTTTTATTAACGTTTTACTTAGGTAATACCACTATTATATTATTTATAGCATAGTTAATAACACAAAGTATTTATGTTTTATAGAAATAAAAATATTTTGTGTTTTGATCCACCCACATTTTTATTAACCAACTAGTTTCGGCAACAACCTGTTGCCCTCTTCAGGGTTTAATTTATGACTAGTCATAGTCAAAGTAATTATATTTTTTCTCGAAATAATATATCAATATGATCCACAAAGTTAATGCTTTCAATATTCAAAACATAATACCACTATTTCTTAAAATCTACTGTGACACGTGTTTTGATGCATTCCGCATCATTTTCAAACACCGTATTTTCGTTAAAGAAAGAGAAATATTTGTGTTTTTATTATTTACGCTCGGCTACCGTACTGGAGGTCCTTGATTCAATTGCTTGGGGAGAGGGGTCAAATAAATATAAGTGATTTTTTTACTCTAATATTTATTCAGTATCAATCTGGACTGGCACCTGAAGCGGAGGGCTGATCACCTTTTCTCCATGTGTTATCCAATCAAGATAACACTGCGCTTATATGATGCAGTGCCCTATGCACCATCGGGTGCTAATGAGGGTTTGAATATATAAACGTTTATTTACTATGAAACGAAGATAGCAAACCGCTTTTAATAAATTGAAGTGAATGTCTAAAACGGAAAGAAAAAACGTGCGAAAGATCAGTAAGTAAACGATTGTGTTTTTAATCAAGTGTAGCGTGTTTAAGAAAAATAAAAATAAACAGTTTGTATAATAGTTTGTATAACCAAACAGTTAATTTAGGTGCGGGTTTATAATTCTAAACACACGAGAACGAATCAAAAATGTATCTCATTTCTTTTTACAACATTTTGAGTGTGTTCAAATACTAGTTCACAAATCTGGATTATCTGTGATTATCGAAGCTATCGCATACAAATGAAAGTTTTTACTAAATAAAAAAGCTTCTTCATGAAGCAAAATATTATTATGTAACATCTCATCAATAATGAAGAAGAATATGGAAGAATATGGGCATTTACGTGGCTGACGACCGTCTTAGGCTGGTTTAAGTGATCACTTTACACACGTGTAACATTCACCATTTCTACCCATTATTGACAACCACACTACTCAAATTCTTGGAAGTTCTATATATATATATGAACCAATTTAGATACCTTGTTCTTGAATCACTAGAACTTCATTAGAGACATCTATTGGTGAATGATCCGTAAATGCCCAGACTTCCATATTCTTCTTCATCTTTGATGAGATGTTACAAAATAATATGAAAATAACTCCTGTAATTGGAGATAATCCAGATTTTGTGAAAAAGTATTTGGACACACTCAAAATGTTGTAAGCATTAATACATATTCAAAATGTAATGTAGTCAATCATAGGTAGAATGGTGAATGTTCAAGTACGAGTATATAAAGTGATTATTTAATTCAGCCTATGACATGTTTTAAGTCTTGTTAATTCCCAGACCTCCATATTCTTCTTCATCTTTGTTAAGATTCATGGATTATCTCAACCGGATCGCAGCCGAGTTAATTTAGAGTAACAGGACTTCATAACACTGCCATGATAAATTGAGACTCAATTCTACTCGTTTCCCCGAAATCATAGCAGTATTTCACGTTAAATATCGATCAATTTTTATAGCTCCACTTCGTGTCTAAAAGCACTAAATTGTCGGAAAAATGTACAGCGACTTGACCATTAATTACGCAAACTTGGAAGAATAATCCCATTCGAGTAAGAAACCTTCCTCTTCTTTTATTTTAAAACAAAAAAATGTAACTAACATTATAATATATTATTAGATTAAAACCAATATGTTTAGCTTTTCCACTTTATTTTTATTTGACCAGCGACCGGGTTTCGTCGTTACCGACGTCATCAGACTGGTGGGAGGCTATACAAATTGTTATGTTGTACATAAAAAAAATACATAACATAACAATTTATATAAAACATAACAATTTTTATATATAACATAACAATTTATATATAACATAACAAGTTTTATAAATAACATAACAATTTGTATAGCCTCCCACCAGTCTGATGATGTCGGTAACGACGAAACCCGGTCGCTGGTCAAATAAAAATAAAGTAGAAAAGCTAAAAATATTGGTTTTAATCTAATATTTTTTTAATATGGAATAAGCGTTGCACATGTAATACAATGCATTTGCCAATGTCAAGTCAATTGAATTCTTAATTATAAAATATGATAGACTATAAATTATAATGATAAACTATAATTTTTTCACATTTAATTTCAGAAAAACAACTAACAGTCTGTACAAAATTGGGTTCCTGCTCGCCAGGATGAGATGGATATCTGTAGGGAGGGGAATAAGCGGGGCCAGAGATTTAAAAAAAAAAAGGCATTTAATCATTTATTAGGCAAACAAAGAATATGTGGTTAAGGTCTTCCTCTTCGAAACGTTAATCTCATAATATATTAAAATACAATTCCATCACGAAGATTAATATTCTCGTTGAGTAATTTTCATAACTCATTAGACAAATAAGAAAGAAAAAAAATTAAGATATGAATTAAACAAAACTAACATAGGGAAAAATGTAAAATATAAAACGATTAATGGGTTTAGTAAATAGGTACATACGAAAATATAAGGTAAGAAGTGTGTTTAAAGGAAACAAATGAAAAAATATAACTAATCACTTACACAAATCGCTCACTCCTTTCAACAACGTCATATATCAAAAAACTTGATTTTTCAGCAGATCTAAAATAAATATCAAGCCACTTATCAAACTTTTTACCGTGCAATAAATCTTTTCAGTTAAAACCTGAACGTTATTTCTCCATTTAAAAAATATTTAGTATATTTAAAAAAAAATAATTGAATAATACCTTTTCTTTAAAATACAAAAACAACGCTTTGTGCCCTGTATCTGGTAAATATTAAGTTAAAAAAAAGCCGCTTTCGCTGGGATAAACAACATTTTCTGGACATTTCTAAAACATGCGAAACTGAAAATTTTCAGTTTTCAAAAATATTATATGACGTTGTTGAAAGGAGTGAGCGAAATATCTTTCTATAAGGTATTTTTTTAGTTCATTAATTTTGGATCCCTGACTGGGTTCTGTTTGGTATTTGTCAGGCAGCTGGTTAATTTGGGTATGAAATATGTTGCAAGGACCTTAATCCAAACTAGCTAAATAGCTGTGTTTATCGGCTCCAGATGTATTTTATTAGTCACCATGTATTATGATGATGAATTTCTCTGTTCAAAGTCAGTTAGACTTCAGTTGCTATTATACTAGATAAGAAATATCAACTACAAGCTGATTCTCTGGTGGTAAGAGGTAAGCAGCATTACAGATGCCACTTATCCTGGCTTCAAAACGTAAGCCACAGACAGTGTATTTAGGTCTATTCATCCCCCATATTAAAGCTCTAATAATAATAACTTGGGATAATTTACATAGCGCCATTTTCGTAAAATATCACCTCAGGGAGCTTCGCTGTGATTAAATTGGGAAAAAGAATATTATGGAAATGATTTAGCAAACAAATACATTGAAAGCTGAGCTTTGCAGGACGATCAGAAAAAATAACTAATGTAGTTAGGGAGTCTAATGGAGATCCTTCCTTAGTATTACGTGTGACGACTTTTTTTCATAAGCTTTTAAAAATTCCAAAATTTGATTAAGATAAAGATTTTTTGTAATGCGTTTTATTCTTCTGATTCTCATATTATTATGAACCGTAATATATATTTTTTCCTTAAAAGTTTTTCGCAGATAATTTGCGGCACATTTTATAAACTTTATAAAATAAAACAACTTTGTTTTAACCACTTTTTATTGGTACACTTTATCCAACCGGTTTCGACAAGAACCTTGTCATCATCAGGGTTTATGTACTAAATTCTAAAACATTGAAATACTCATAGCTCACAAATTGTCATTTGGAGTTGACGTATTCGCTACGCAATGCACAATAAAAACAACATTTAGGAGTTTTTGAATCATATTTGTTAAATGATATTTTTTAAATCATATTTTCATGTGGTGTACGGAGTGCGTGGAAGTTTTTGGTAAGGAAAAGGTAATTAACTATGAGTGTAAAGTGATAACTTAAACCAGCCTTTGATGGTCGGCAGCCCCGTAAATACCCAGACTTCCATATTCTTCTTCATCTTTGATGAGATGTTAAAAATAATATGAAAAATAATTCCTTTAATTTGAGATAATCCAGATTTGTGAACAAGTATTTGGACACACTCAAAATGTTGTAAATGATTAAGGTTATAAATAAATATATTTTTACAAACATAGGGTTACTGGAAATAAGATATTTTTCACTGGGTTTACGATACTCCGAGGTTCCAAATTTCACGCAGATTAAGTTAATGTAAAAATAAGGTAACAAAAAAGCCATCTGAAGGCTTTCACGCTTACACGCCGACACTTAGCGCCGCTCTAGGGGCGACAACCAAAGGCACAATATTCTCCAGCGACCGACTTTGTACCCAATAACACCTACACATTCCCCAAGATCGAGATAGTTTCACATAAAGCTTCTATACAACCATGTATGTGATATATGGTTGATCTGTATCGGTATTTTTTAAGGGAGTATTTTATAATATAAAAAAATACACTTGTTTTACAAAATAAAATTTTAAAATTCGTGTAAGGTTTTTACCACCACTTTTCCTCACACCAAGTTTGATTGGATTTTTTTAAATGTAGTGTTTGTAATTTAACTACAATTTATTTATTAAATTTGGCGTAAATTTTTAAAACTCTATTTTAATTTATGTATTAATTGTTACAAAACACATGGAAAAAAAATTGACAATTGTTTCACCTGGTTATGGCATTTTCATGGCGTCGAATGTTTTGTTTGGATGACAATTGTTTGAAAATGCCATATTTAGGCGAAACAATTGTCATAATAATAATTTTTATATATTTTTCAACAATAAAATACAGCTTAGTAGTATATTATTTTGAGTAATCAAAAGACTTTGTTTAATTTTAGACTTTTATTTTGATTAGACTTTTGATCTACTCACATTTTATTTTTTATTGATTCAGCATTAACTGTGGAATGACATGATTATTTTATTAAAATTAAACACTTGAATAATCCACTTTATCGAGTTTTATTTTTATTTACGACTAGTGTCGAAAACGACAATTGTTTTCATTTTCTGGTATAAATTAAAACTACCAATTAATTTAATTTGCACCAGAAGATGAAAATAACTGTCGTTTTTGAAACTAGTCGTAAATAAAAATAACACTCGATAAAGTGGATTATTCAAGTGTTTAATTTTAATAAAAAACACTCACATTTTTACTAACAACTGACTAGTTTCGGCAACAACCTGTTGCCCTCTTCAGGGATTATTTTATGAATGCTTTCTATGTTAAAAATACAACTTAGTAGACTCGAAAACTGTGTTTGATTTAACAATTAATACATAAATACAATGTCTATGTCGAATTTTTAAGACAAATTTGTTTTCACTGTGCCTACCTCTGCATTATTTCTTGCTTGTTATTTCTAAATTGTATAAACAAAGTATCTACCTTATATTATACTTAACACGATTTGAATAACAACAAAAAACACCTTTTTTTCGTTCGGTACAGTTAGATATGTGAAAACGTATTGGGAAATTTTTAAGACAAATTTCTTTTCACTCTATATTTATTGACTTGGCGTTTAATTTGTAAAACTCCATTTTAATTTATGTATTAATTTTAAATCAAACACAGATTTTTTGAGTCTACTTAGTTGTATTTTATTAACAAAAAACACATAAAAAATTATATTGTGACAATTGTTTCGCCTTGTTAGGGCATTATCAAACGAATGTGAAGATCAAATGGACAACGGTCCTTATGTAGCTATACAATACAAAGTGACAGTTTTAACACGTGCAGTGATAATTTATGGGAGACAACAGTAGCTAATGGGGGATGTAGGTATGTACCCTTATATTTGTTTTCTGGGAAAGGAAGAATTTATTGACATGGCCATATTTAAATAGACTATTACTGTACACCATCTCTCTCTATGTAAACGCTTGCATGATGCGTTATTGATAAACTAATAATTACATCTACATATATAAATTCTTAAAAATAATATTACCAACAATTGTATTAAAATCTCTAAAATATGGCCATGTCAATAAATTCTTCCTTTCCCAGAAAACAAATATAAGGGTACATACCTACATCCCCCATTAGCTACTGTTGTCTCCCATAAATTATCGCTGCACGTGTTAAAACTGTCACTTAGTATTGTATAGCTACATAAGGACCGTAGTCCATTTGATCTTCACATTCGTTTGATAATGCCCTAACAAGGCGAAACAATTGTCACAATATAATTTTTTATGTGTTTTTTGTTGATAAAATACAACTTAGTAGACTCAAAAATCTGTGTTTGATTTAAAATTAATACATAAATCTTTTCACTCTGCCTACCTCTGCATTATTTCTTCCTTGTTATTTCTAAATTGTATAAACAAATCATCTACCTTATATTATACTTAACACGATTTGAATAACAACAAAAAACAGTTTTTTTTCGCTCGGTACAGATATGTGAAAACGTATTGGGAAATTCTAGAGACCTGTGGATAAATGGCGGTGTATTTTTTTTTAAATCGACTAAACTAGGTGTAAGCCAAACCTGCCCAGGGGAAATTAAACCAGTAAATTGGAAATCTCATACGAGCAAGACACGATTCATGTAATTAAATTGATAGTGACTGTTGTACGAATGATATGCCTTACGATAGGGAATGAACTAGATATACATAGTATTATTATTTAATCAATGTGTCTTTTTTCAGATCTAAATGGGTTTATTTCTTTACCCTTAAATTGAATCTGTAAACATATCTGCATCATCCCTATAAAACGCCTAAGGGATTTTTTTTTAAATATATTTAAATACTGTTCTAAGATATTGGAGGATAATCAGTAATAACTCGCTAGTACTTAGACATTATTTTATTTTAAATAATTACATGATGTGTACACGAATAAATTAATAAACAATTTATAAGTTAAAAAAAAATCTAAATGATTTATGTATCGTGAAAAAAATATATTTCGAAATGGATGTTTATTTTGATTTTCATCCCTTGTTATGAAAAAAATCTGGAACACGATAGGGTAGAGGTCCGAAATTACATTTATTTGTTCAGAATCGACACCCGGATGAAATTATTTTGTTGGTTGACCTCATAAGGGTAGGTTTTGTTTTCTCCATTAGTAAATTATTGTACTGCGTGAAAGCATATCGCTCACTCCTTTCAAGAACGTCATAAATCAAAAAACTTGTTTTTTCAGGAGAACGTTTTTAAAGTTTAAAAATATAACACAATGTATTGAAAATAAATATCAAGCCACTTATTGAACTTTTTACTGTGCAACAGTTCTTTTTAGGTAAAACATGAAGGTTTTTTTTCCATTTGAAAAATATTTAGTATATTTAAAAAAATAATCAAACAAAACCTTTTCTTCAAAATGCAAAAACAACATTTTTTGCCCTGTAGCGGGTAAATATTAAGTTTAAAATATGCAGCTTTTGCTGGGATATAGTAAATTATCCCATTATATGTGTCTTTACAAACAATCTTTGCCTCTTCCATATTTACGCATCTCTTCATACATACCCGCCGATTATTCCAACTCCTGACCCAACTACTTTTAAGTATTTGAAATATTTAATCGTGTCAAGTTTTTCTTCGGGAAATGATTATTCTTTCACACATGAAACGATATGAAAGAAAATTGTTTATGACATGCAAACAAATACAACATGGCCAGTGATGCGATCTTTTTCCATCGTTCGAGCTTTTTCAATCTGATGCGAAGAAAACTCCGTTATGGCCACAACAGAAGTTTGTTATTTGTGATGTGTTGATAATAGTTGTTATGGAGGGAACAGAAAGTTAAAATTAGTTTGAGGTCAATTATGCCTTTGAGTTTCCGAACTTTTAATAGTCTTTGGTATTCTTTTCCACTCGTGTTCATTATTTATGTCAACAAACTTTACCTTTTAATTAGAAAATAATTAATGCTTCAAAAAAAACTTAATATAGTATGAAAAAGGCCTAATATAGTATGCACTATATTAAAAAAATATATCATTAATAACACTCTCCTTATCATTCATTATTTACTTTGTGTTATTACTCAAAGTGAACTAGTCAGAAAAAAATATATAATATCATGGTTTTCAAACCCTGTCTTATTGTATATATATATCAGTGCTCTAAAACTTTTTCTCACTTACGACACACTAAAATTCTTCTTAGAATTCCGCGACACACCAAAATCTAACATATGGACCTTTAAAAAAATATACCTAATAATTATTATGTAAATTCTATTATCTATTGATTTGGCATTAACTTTGTGGAATGACATGTTGATTTTATTTTTTTTATTATACACTTGAATATACCACTTTTATGAGTTTTTTTATACATACAACTAGTTTCGAAAACTTACAGATCTTTTCATTTTCTGGTACAAATTAAAACTAACGAACAAAAAGTATATACAGGTGAATAAATATAGGGAAGGGGGGGGTTTAAGGAACAAGATTTTTTTGTAAAAGGAAACATAAATGGTGACGTATTTTGAAACAGTATATTATTCATTAAATAAATATATTAGTATGTATATTCTACATTTTTAAAAATAGATAATATTATGAAAAATAATTTACATGCAATATATACAGTAACAAAATACAGTAGAAGGGTTTTACAATATAATAATAAAAAAACCCTTACCGCACCCCAATGGTGCATAGGGCACTGCGTCATAGAAACGCAGTGTTATCTTGATCGTTTACACATGAAGGAAAGGTGATCAGCCCTCCGCTTCAGGTACCAGCCCTGAAATAAATATTTCAGTGAAAAAATCACTTATATTTATTTGCCCCCCCCTGGGAATCGAACCTGTAACCCGAATAAGATAATAATTACAAATATTAAGCCTGGACTCTAATTAATTATTTTTCCACCTTGTACCTACCAACGAGAAGCAACCATCGACGGACACTGACACATTCTTAAAAACATGATCACTTTTGGAATTCTTAATGGCTAAGAATAAGATTGAGATTATTCTTAATGAAGGTTAAAGATTTTTATCATTTATTGTGTCTGAAGAAGTAATAATGTCAACTCGCCTCTTGTAATTAAATACTAATTGCTAAGAGGGATTTAATTCTTAGATGTAACCTTTCTTCTTTAGCCCTATTTCATTAGGTTGAAAGCCAATAAAGGAGAGATTTGTGATCATTGTCCGTCTTAGAAAGATTCCGATCGAGGATAAGAGAATATATTTTTTGTTCAATTAAACATTTAACCCTTCGTAGCTGTACGACGAGTCTGACTCGTTACGTTTTTATAATTATAAATTGACTATCTTACCATCACGCCGCTTTTTCATAGGGGTAGGGAAATAAAATAGAACGCCACACCAATTTGTCTTTGCAAAAAAAATCGCATTTTCCATATATTTGCATCTTTTCATACATTCAAGCCGATTATTCCGACTCCCATCCTGACAACTTTCAAGCATTTAAAATACTTGATCATGCTAAGTTTTCCTCAGTTTTAACTCTTCTTTTATTTCCAACAACATTCATCTCATGCATTTGTTTTACTATATTTTTTTCACTCATGTGATTTATAAGCTTAAACCATCTTTACACACCTTTCCTACTTTTGTCGACAATGCTTTGTATTCTTTCGTTTTATCAACATTCGAACATCTGTTATTTTGGCGTGCATTTGTCTGAGATATTTATTGATTAAAAGAAATTATATATATATATATATATATATATATATATATATATATATATATATATATATATATATATATATATATATATATATATATATATATATATATATATATATATATATATATATATGTATATATATACATATATATATATATATATATATATATATATATATATATATATATATATATATATATATATATATATATATATATATATATATATATATATATATATATATTTACATTTATATTTATATGTAAATATATAAACGTGTGTGTGTAAACCCATATAAAATAGTATAATTTATTTAAGTTCCAATCCGAGTCTTTTGTGACCCAAAAATTCCAGCCAAGTTTAAGGGAAAAGTCTACCAAACATTTGTCAGATACGCATCCTCTATGGCTCCAAACGCTGGATGATGTACATATATGTAATACCCACCCTAGACAACTCAAATGCGTATGCTTAAATAGTCAACTGGAGTGTCACATAGAGAAATAATAAAGAATTCACGCATTCGTAGAAGCCTGGGTGTAGTTAATATCAAAAGTAAGGCAGAGGAAAGGTAATTGATATGGTATGGGCACATAGGACTTAGAGAACTTGAACATATCGCTTACTCCTTTCAAGAACGTCATAAATAAAAAACCGTCAATTTTCAGTTATGCATGTTTTCGGAATGCCCAGAAAATATACTATATCCCAGCAAAAGAGGCATATTTTTAACTTAATAGTTACCCGCTACAGGGCAGAAAGTGTTGTTTTTTCATTTTGAAGAAAAGGTATTGTTTAATTATTTTTTTAAATATACTAAATATTTTTTTAATGGAGAAAAAACCTCAGGTTTTACCTGAAAAGATCTTTTGCACAGTAAAAAGTTCAATGAGTGGCTTGATATTTATTTTTAATACATTATATTATATTTTTTAACTTTTAAAACCTTCTCCTGAAAAATCAAGTTTTTTGATTTATGACGTTCTTGAAAGGAATGAGCGATATTGTAAACTAGACGATCTCCATGGATCTCCCTCAAAGGACATCTGTAGGAAGTCCAAACTCTCAATTGCGTGCAAATTTAAAGACACATCTACTGCTCTCGTGAGTTGAGCATATCACATATCATGAATCATTTTAAATCATTCATTCACATCGATTTGTTCGACTGGCAGCCTGAAAGTAATTTCAGCAGCAGAACGCGGTACGCGCGGGCTAGCACAATAGTCTCGAGTTGGCGGCACGGAAGGCGGGTGGAGTCGCGTGATCGGAGAGAGTTTGCGGGGAGACTTCATGTCTGCCAATAGTGATTACAATATTTCACCGCTGTAATTTTCTTCAGTACAGCGATGGGTTTGTTCACTGCACTTTCAACCCCATTCCACATAGTGAGACATGAAAAAAATTGAATTATTGAGATATTTAAAGCAATGAGCGACTTAGTTTTAGAAAGATTCACAGAATTTAGTGAGAGAGTTTAGTGATTCTTTTATTATGTCATCACTTTAATCGACCTTTATAAAGGATTTGTGAAAATATCTAGTCATATATGTACATAATAATTATAATAAAACCCTTATCCGAACCCCAATGGTGCATAGGGTACTGCGTTTTATAAACTCAGTGTTATCTTGATCGTTTACACATGAAGGAAAGAACGCAAGCTAGTATGAGTGCGTGTATGCAACTCCGAGAGCTTTATCCTTTAGTGTCTATATCTTTCAGCTATTATTGCTTTATTGAGAATCTTTAGTCGCTCTTTTATCATGTACGAATCGACATTTATATAGATTTTGTGGAAATATCTACAATATGCGTAGTTCTCAATACTTTGTAGTACATATATTCTTTCTATATATACGTCTTTCAATTCAAAGTAAAACTTTATCATTTAAAGTATTCTAATTTTAACTATGCAAAGTTCTCAATACTTTGTAGTACATATATTCTTTCTATATATACGTCTTTCAATTCAAAGTGAAACTTTATCATTTAAAGTATTCTAATTTTAACTATGCAAAGTTCTCAATACTTTGTAGTACATATATTATTTCTATATGTACGTCTTTCAATTCAAATTAAAACGTTCTAATTTTATGTATTCTTATTTTAAGTATGCAAAGTTCTCAATACTTTGTAGTACATATATTCTTTCTATATATACGTCTTTCAATTCAAAGTAAAACTTTATCATTTAAAGTATTCTAATTTTAACTATGCAAAGTTCTCAATACTTTGTAGTACATATATTATTTCTATATTTACGTCTTTCCATTCAAAGTAAAACTTTATAATTTAAAGTATTCTAATTTTAAGTATGCAAAGTTCTCAATACTTTGTAGTACATATATTCTTTCTATTTATACGTCTTTCAATTCAAATTAAAACGTTCTAATTTCAAGTATTCTTATTTTAAGTATGCAAATTTCTCAATAATTTGTAGTCCATATTTTTTTCTATATTTACGTCTTTCAATTCAAAGTAAAACTTTATAATTTAAAGTATTCTAATTTTAAGTATGCAAAGTTCTCAATACTTTGTAGTACATATATTCTTTCTATTTATACGTCTTTCAATTCAAATTAAAACGTCATAATTTTAAATATTTGCAAAAAACTTTTGATTTTTATTTTTACCTTTTTTACTATTATTCCGACATTTCTTTTCTCAAAATATCTTTCATTAAGAAATAATTGTTATTTTTCCATGTTATTAACGTTCCAGTTAACATCCCATGCAGAAGAAAAAAACCTCTACCGATACAAAAATTGGCAGTTTAAAAATAATTCAAAAAACATATTTAAAAGAATGGAGTTAAATGAGTTAAAGTTTGCAGTACCCACAAACCTCAGCATTTCCTATGTGACTGCATATATTACATGTGAATGAAATAGAGTGCCATTAAAGTACAGCGGAGTCGTATTATTGAACACAAATAGCTGTAACACAGTCTGGAATTCCGACTCGTGTGAAACATGCATGTAAATAAGCATATCGAATAATCGCAATTGAAGAAAGATGTAGAAGAAAGTGCATGTGAGATATATCATAGTTGTAGATGTAACTACAGTTGGATATAAATTTAATTGTGATCATAATTTTTTTTTTTTAAATAAAAATACATTTTGAATTAAAACCAGCAATATAGTAATACGATTAAGCCATATTTACTAATATACCAGTTATATGGCATAAGATTTAGCCATATTAACCAATATACCAGTAAAATGGCAAAAGGATTTAGCCATATTGACCAATATACCAGTAATATGGCATTAGGATTTAGCTATATTAACCAATATAACAGTAATATGTCATTAGGATTTAGCCATATTTACCAATATACCAGTAATATAGCATTAGAATTTAGCCATATTAACCAATATACCCGTAAAAAACCATAAGAATTAAACCATTTTTACCAATATACCAGTAATATGGCATGAAGATTTAGCTATATTAACCAATATACTAGTAATATGGAATTAGGATTTAGCCATATTAACCAATGTAACAGTAATATGTCATTAGAATTTAGCCAAATTAACCAATATACCAGTAATATAGCATTAGAATTTAGCCATATTAACCGATGTACCCGTAAAAAACATTAGAATTTAACCTTATTTCCCAATAGACCATTTTTTTAAATATATAAAGAGAAATATTTTTCGCATTATTTTTTTTTCATTTCATCAAAGATGAAGAAGAATATGGAAGTCTGGGCATTAACGGGGCTGACGACCGTCACATTCACCAATTCAAAATGTTAACGTGTGTGAACCAGCATATGACGGTCGTCAGTCCCGTAAATGCCCAGACTTCCATATTCTTCTTCATCTTCGATGAGATGACAAAAAATTATATAAAAAATAACTCCTATCATTGGAGATAATCCCGATTTGTGAACAAGTATTTGGACACATTTCAAAATGTTGTAAAGAAATATTTGTGTTTTTATGATTCACACAAATATTTCAATGTTATACTATTTCTGTGAGCCTAAGCGGCTCATTATTA
>NW_028281080.1:42500-190000 GCF_059751285.1 Brachycentrus maculatus | reverse complement strand
GAAAAATATTTAGTATATATAAAAAATAATTAAACAACACATTTTCTTCGAAATGCAAAAACAACACTTTTTGCCCTGTAGCGAGGAAATATTAAGTTAAAAATATGCCGCTTTTGCTGGAATATAGTACATTTTCTGGGCATTCTGAAAACATGCCCAACTAAAAATTGACGAGTTTTGATTTATATCGTTCTTGAAAGGAGTGAGCGATATGTGAACAAGTATGTATTCGAGCACACTCAAAATTTTAAAACTAAATAGTTGAATTTACCTTTCAACAGTTTCGGTTAGAGCAAGGATTTTTTTAATGAAATTAGATATTCAACTCCCGAGTATATCAGCAAGGACTTTTTCCTCTACACATTTCAAGAGAATCCTTAATTTTCTTCCAGCTGTCGCCTAAAGATAAGTGAGTTAACCTAAAAAGGAAGGAATATTATTTTTTGACCACTTGGGAAAATTTGAAGATGGGCCTCGCACAAAGAAAGCGCTTCTAGGGACACTTGAAATGTTTAGCAATTTAATATATAGGTGTATATTGTATATCAGGGTTTTCCGTAAAAAGATATGGGTTTTTTTCTCATGGTGAGAGCCATAAAATCAATACAGTGCCAGCTCGCTAATCCGAATGTAAACCGTGCGGTAGGAAGTTCAGATAAGGTTATCGTTTGAATTTCTTAGTGTTTTGAGAAAAACAAAAAAAAAATGAAATTTGGAAAAAAAATGTCTACTGAAATTCTAGTGATTCTAGTACTATGTTTCGAAATTGAACCATACATATTTATATAAAATTTCCAAGAATTTCAGTAGTGTGGTTGTCAATCATGGTGAATGTTACACATATGCAAAGTGATCGCTTAAACCAGCCTATGATGGTCGTAAGCCCGGAAATGCCCAGACTTCCAAATTCTTCTTCATCTATGTTAGATATCAAAAAATAATATGAAAAAATAACTCCTGTAATTAGAGATTATCCAAATTTGTGAACAAGTATTTGGTCACATTAAAAACGTTGTTTCAATTTGTTTATTGTTATTACTCTTTTCTTTTATTTTTATTATTTTATTTTTTATAATTGACACTGGCAGAAACATCCTCTCACTGGATGACCATATATATATTTTTTAAAAGATATCCATGCATTTATAACCAATATCAAGATTTATACTTATAAATTTTACGAAATTAATGTGTTAATTTTCAAATCAATTACATATTTTTTCTGTGTACTAATTGGTATTTTATTTTTTTTTAAATATTAAAATTAATATTGTGACAACTGTATTGCCTAGTTATGGCATATTCAAACGAATTCGTTTACTAAGTAGATTCAAAAAATCTTAGTAGACTCAAAAAATCTATGTTTGATTTAAAAATTAATACACAAATTAAAATAGAGTTCTATAAATTAAACGCCAAAACAAATTATAAAATTTAAAAAAATATATAAATATATATTTTCAATACTTTATTATATGCCAATGTGGGGTAGATGTTCCTATTACCGATATAGGAACAAAATTTATACCTACGGATCTCCTTTATACCGACAGAGCTCTCTTGACAAACTCGTAATCAATCAACGTCTGCCATTCTCACAACACGTAATCCTGGATTTAGAGCCAACGTTTAACCGCTAACTACCTGAAAAACGCAATAAACGTTACACGATAATCTTTCCGCCCAATTTAACCCAAATTTTCGGGAATATTACAGTGAAATAATACACCCTTGTTGATAGTAATTCAAAACGATATCCATTTTCATTATTTGAATCTGCGTAAACTATTTTTTTTCACACCTAGCCATATTTACAATTAAAATTTGTCCTAAGAACCTAATACTACACTCTCCTTATCATTCATCGTTCACTTTGTGTAATGCTAATTTAAATTCCATCATCAGGCCATAAAAATGAAATTTTTACGGTCTGACATGTGTACAAAAATAAAAATTTGAAAGAGGTAAAAAAGACAAATGAATCAAAATGGGAATTTTTTTTAAAGTGGACTTAAAGTTAAAGTGAATGATGAATGATAAGGAGAGTGTTATATTACCATACCACAAAGTAAAAAATACTTTTAATACACAAAATATTCTCAGTACTATATTTAAAAATGTCATTTATATTTTATATCGAATCTTACACACGTCTAACATTCACCAATTCTACCCGTGATTTTTTGGAACTCTAAGATATATTGATAAACCCGTGGCACAGTACACGTAAGTTCACAACGGCCATCTATGTTGGAATAGGGAAAGCTTTTAATAAGCAATGACTCCATCTATTTGTTTGCAAGGTTTGAATCCTTAAATGAGTCCAACCTGAAAACATGATTAAACTTTTTATGTTACTTCTTATTTTAACAGTTATTTTATTTTCAAAATATTTTGAGTGTGTCCAAAAACTGGTTCACAAATATTTTTTAATTTTTACATTTTTTGCCATCTTAAAATCGATGAATAAGAATATCCTTCTGTATCAATATTGAGATGAAAAAAAGGAAAAAATAACTCCAAAGCAAAGATAATCCAGATTAGTGAACCAGTATTTGGACACACTCAAAATGTTGTAGATTTATTTTTTTAAAGATAATATATTAATAAATAATATTCGATTGCTTTCTTTATACTCCCCTCTTAAGAAAGCTTGGTTTTCAGTTTTGATTAAACCTAACTTGAGCGCCATCAATCATAGTTAAGTCACTTATGGTAAATAAATGTTTTTTTTTTTAATTTATCCGTGTTACACGACCTTATTTTAACAAAAGGTAGTTTGTAGATATTATTATTTTCAACTAACCAACACGCTGCTTCTGCTCAGGGGTAGGCAGGGAGAATATAACGCCAAACCACTCTGTCTTCGCAAACGATCTTCGCTAATTCCACATTCACGCATTTCCTCATTCATAACCGCCGATTATTCCGACTCCTGACATGACCACTTTTTCCCATAATAAATGCAAAAATATTCTTCTTCTTTCTGTGCCACTTCTAACAAAGATCGCCGATCATCATGGCTATCTTCAATTTAGATGCTGCAGCTCGGAACAGAGATTTGGTGCTACTGCCAAACCATTGTTGTAGGTTTTTCAGCCATGATGTCCTTCGGCGTCCTTGAGTTCTTCGCCCCTCAATCTTTCTTTGTATGATTAGGATATATGTATATATTATTTATTTATTTATTGAACGACTGAAGTCTTTAAGATAATACATAAAATATATATATACACGGTATCTTATATAAAAATACACTAATAGAGAAACAAAAAGTCTTATAACATAAACTCATAATAAAATAACAAGAAGTAAGTAGTGGTAAATACACGTCTCCTTCAAACTAATATATATAATATAAATGTATGTGATCATAATCCAGGATTCGGACCTTACATACAAATGAAATAGTTTCTGCTTAATAAAAACCTTATTTGTCTCACCAATAGATGTTTCTAGTAAAATTCTACTAATTCTATCACAATATTTTGAAATTGGGTAATATTTATAGAACTTCCGAAAATTTGAGTAGTGTGGTTATCAATCATGGATAGAATTGATGTTACACGGGTGTAAAGTAACACTTAAACGAACCTATGACAGTCGTAAGCGCCGTAAATGCCCAGACTTCCTTATTCTTCTTCATCTATGTTGAGATGTCAAAATATAACATGAATAACATTATATATTATGTACAGTCCAATATAAACAAGGACATAAAAGGAATTGACACCTGTCACAATTATGACAACTTTTTTCGTCTTTCTTATTAAAAATTAAACAAACAATTTGTGTGGCCATCAAATGAATTGGCAGCATGTTCCAGTCGCACCCACTTCCGTAAGGGTGGTTTCGGAAGGGTTGGAAAGCAGTTTTCAGGCTTCCTGAAATAATGAGCATTTCATTTTCTGACGGCAAAAACGTTTAAACACACAGGTACGTGTTCGAAATATTGTAGAGATTGTACAGCCCCTAAATAATTTTACGGCTAGAAAGTTTGGGGTGGATTTTTAAATGATTTATTTGTTGGCACGCTAGTTATAAATTAACGTTTGGACTCCTAAAAACGTACAATACTGATGATAGAAAAATATATTATGGAAGCTTTGTGAAACATTAAACTTTGACTCGATACACGTGAGGATGAAATAAATAAAAAAAACTTTTTAGGTATCGATTGTTCAGCGGGCTTTTAACATGACAAAATCCTATGAATTATTACTTTTACTACAGCTGTCTAGTTCACAAATGTCAAATCTGATTGACATAAAACGCATATTGCAAAAATTCTTAAATCTTCCGATAAGGTGAACAATTTTGTTTCTTGAATGTTTTTCGCAGATACTTTGTGGCACATTTTGTAAAGTTTATAAAATAAAATAACTTTGTTTTAACCACTTTTTATTGGTACATTTTTTCCAACCGGTGTCGACAAGAACCTTGTCATCCTCGGGGTTTATGTACTAATTCTAAAACATTGAAATAGTCATAGTTAGGTTATTAGGTTATAGTTAATTACCCTTCCCTTACGATACCAAAAACTTCCACACACTCCGTATTTCAATGTTTTAGAATTAACATTAATTTTATTCAATGTTTTATAATAAGTATGAGTATTTCAATGTTTAAGAATTAGTACACAAACCTTGAGGATGACAAGGTTCTTGTCGAAACCGGTTGTAAAAAGTGTACCTATAAAAAGTGGTCAAAACAAAGTTGTTTTATTTTATAATGTTGATTAATTTTGCGCTTCCCTGTATATTGTGTACGTAGCACATAAATTATCGCATTAAATTTTAATTATCAACCAAACCTTTTTTGTCTCATTGAAACTGAATTCTGACCGAAATGTGTAAATGATCTAATTTTATATGTTTAAAAAGGTTCGAGGGTTTGTTTCTTTTAGGGTAGGAACTCACTCCCTAGAGTACAGCCTCACCCCACGAATTCCCTAATTGATACCAAATATAAACGAGATGTAGGTTTTCCAAATTGAACATGATTTGAGTCGAGCACTCACAAAACTCCACTCATGAAAAAATATTAATACTCAACATACAATAGTATAAAAATTAGTTTTCGTAAAAACAAATTGTTGTTCAAATTAAAAATAAGTAAACAATAAAAAACAACACTGCAATTGAAAACCTTAGAAATCCTAAGTGATAGTAATTGTTAAGTAGCACGATTTCTGCAATGTTGCTTTTACTTATTTTTTTTTTATATTTTTTAAAAAAAAAAGCAAAAAAAAAAATCTGTTATTTTTAATAAAAAAAACATTATTTGACTGTTTCGGGTAAATTAACCTCATGTGATATTTTTTTTGAACAAGCGCGTATTTTAATGCAAAATTATGTCAAAATATCGAAGCTATTAAAAAACGAATTAACCTAAGGTGATGTTAAATTTCGAACAACCATTTTTGTTTTTATTTTTTTTTATTTATTTTATTATTTTTTTATTTTATTTTACAGGGTTATATTGAATAAACATTAGGGAGAAAAAACAATTATATTTATTTGACCTCCCATCTGGGAATTGAACCCGTAACCTCCAGAACTAGTCGTAGTCGAGCGTGCTGACCATTACACTACGGAGGCGGACAACATACGTATACATATATAATATATCCTTACATATATAAATACTATATACATGTATAAATATATACATATTACATATATTATGTAAATTTTTTATGAGGTCTGGGGATCTTGCATCCCTTATGTCACTGCGAGCATATTAGGTCTATTGTGACCTCCTTCTGTATCATAGTTCACTTCCAAAACCTACATGAGTCATGTAGCTTACGACCTGGCTTTGCTTTGCTATATACATACACTCGTATAAATAAAACAAAATGGATCTCGTAAATAGAAACAAAAATGGACAATATGAGATTTGAAACAGCTTGATTCATTTTATATCCATCTCAAAAGACCATTATTAAACATAAATCAATGGAATAATAACATAAATGCCACAGGCTTTGAATTGTGCGGGGACTCGGGAGGCTTCTCAGGTATAACGATACAGCCTTTTAATGTAAATTATGCGTAAATAATGAGATTCTTTACAATGCCCTAATGGATGTATCGCACAAACAAAGCGAGACTTATCTGTGTCGTTACGGCGGTTATTAAAATGATTAAATTAATATCTCACCTGTATCGTTTCATGATTCTTCTCTGACATTTTCGTCTTGCCCTGTCGTGAGCCGAGGAAAATTTGTCTTCATTCCTCTAAGTCTCCGACCAAGTTGAAGTAATGTCTACAATGGATCTTGTTTATACGTTTTGTTTTATTTGATCTTTTGCAGCCAAAAGGAATTATCAATAATTAAATTTACAACATTTTGAGTGTGTCCAAATACTTGTTCACAAAATCTGGATTATCTCCAACTACAGGAGTTATTTTAATATTATTTTTTGACATCTCACCAAAGATGAAGAAGAATATGGAAGTCTGGGCATTTACGGGGCTGACGACCTCTCATACTAATAAAAGAGTTTCTGCTTAATAAACAGCTTCTTTTTATCTCACCAATAGATGTTTCTAGTGAAGTTCTAGTGATTCAAGAATAATGTTTCAAAAATTGGTTCATATAAATAGAACTTCCAAGAATTTGAGTAGTGTGGTTGTCAATAATGGGTAGAATTGGTGAATGTTACACGTGAGTAAAGTGATCACTTAAATCAGTCTATGACGGTCGTTAGCCCCGTAAATGCCCAGACTTCCTATTCTTCTTCATCTTTGATGAGATGTCAATCAATAAATTAACTTAATAAAATTAGTTTTTCATGTGTTTAAGGTATAAAAATATGGGTTTTTATACCTTTTTGGAAAGTTTATAAAACGAGGATGTTTTTAAAGTAATTCGTAAGTTATATAGCAGTGTTTTTTAAAAATGTTTAAATTTTTTTGACAAATAACGTAAAAAACATTTGTCATTTGTCATTTGTTATCAAACTATAACTGTTTTCTAGTATTTTTTAAAGTTTATTAAGCTTTAAAAGCTTAAAAGCTTATTGAGCTTTTTTATCAAGTCACCTACCAATAAAAAAATATGGCGTTAAATTAGCCATTTTTTTAAATTCATTATTTCAGTTATTTTCATTTAAATTCAGTTATTTAGTATTAATAATAATTAATACTGGAATTGTATCATTCATCTGTTTTTCTCAATTCCTATTTCTAAGTACATTTGCCTCCTAAATTTGTTTGACCGTTCTTTCCTCACTCAATCTTTCCACACGTGCAAACCTTCTCAACACACTAAACTTTATTTTATCTTTAATGGTTATCTCGGCCTTGCATTCGTTTCTTATTACACCATTTGAATATGTTTAGCTTTTGCTGTTGAATGATAGGTTTATTATTGGCTTTTTGTCACATTTCCGAGAAAAATACATGAATTAAATTCTCGGTTTATATGTAATAATTCAACCTTGCATTGGAAATACCTTCCACAGCACTATTTTAAGGTGTAATTTTCTCTAATTATATGTTATCACATATGAATGACGTCAGTTCTATTCATATGTATGAAGAATCCAGCCGATAAATTGATTTCGTATGTCATTCAATGTGGGTGTATATTTACTTTCATCAATAAATGTATCAATAATCACTTAAATAAAACGAAATATATTTTTATATGATATCTCAACAAAGATGAAGAAGAATAGTATTGAAGTTTGGGTATTCACATGGTTCAAAACTTATCAGAGGCTGGTTTAAGTGATCATTCTCTTGAGGGTCTCTGCTAAATAATATAAAATACTCAACTCAACCACAAAGATACTGTTCAGAACTTACATATGAAAGAACGTGTCAATTATATGGTTACAATTATATATAAGGTTGCTCTTTAAACTAGCGCATTATCACAGGTCACAAGCTCTGTGAGTACTTCCATAATCTTCTTCATTAAATACCATGTCATCATATTATATGTGTACGTGTTTAAATATATACACCATCATCAACACCCGGTGGTGCATAGACTACTGCATCATATAAACGCAGTTATCTTGATCGTTAAGACATTAAGGAATGGTGATTAGCCCTCCGCTTTAGGTATCAGCCCAGGGTAATATTAAGTAAATATTAGTTTTTTTTTACTTATATTCATTTAACCCCCCTGAGAATCGAATCTAGGTCCTCCAGTACTGTAGTCGATTGTACTTTTTTGTATGTAAGTATCTACTTACGTAGAATTTTTTTAATTTCCCTTCATTTTACATTAAGTAAATTGTTATATATATTTCATTATTTTTTGATATCTCAACATAGATGAAGAAGAATATGGAAGTCTAGGCGTTTACGGGGCTTACAACTGTAATAGGCTGGTTTAAGTGATCAATTTACACACGTGTATGTGATTGACAACCACACTACTCGAATTCTTGGATGTTCCATATATACATATATCATCCTATTTTAAAACATTGTACAAGAATCAATTATCAAAAAATTATCTGATGAATTACTCTTTTATTTGAAGATAATCCAGAATTGTGGAGAACAAGTATTCGGACACATTCAAAATGTTGATATATATTTTAATCATTTTTGTTATATTCTTATTTTCATGTATAAGTCATCATATATATTATCAGTTTATAATTGATCATTCAAAATAGCCTATGACATGTGAGTCCTGTAAATATTCAACCTTCCATACTCTTCTTCTTTATTTATTTATTTATTCTTTTTTTTTTTTACATCTCATCAAAGATGAAGAAGAATATGGAAATTTGGGCATTTACGGGGCTTACGACCGTCATAGGCTGGTTTAAGTGATCACTTTACACACGTGTAACATTCACCAATTCTTCCCATTATTGACAACCACACTACTCAAATTCTTGGAAGTTCTATGTATATATATGAACCAATTTAGAAACTTTGTTCTCGAATCACTAGAACTTCACTAGAGACATCTATTGGTGAGATGTAAAGAAGCTTTTTTACTAAGCAGAAACTCTTATATTAGTATGTGAGATCCGAATCCTGGATTATAATCACACACATGAGAAACGCCAGAAAATACCATTTTCATTTTTATTATTAAGCTTATAATTTGACCAGATAATTTATTTACAACATTTTGAGTGTGTCCAAATACTTGTTCACAAAATCTGGATTATCTCCAATTACAGGAGTTATTTTCATATTATTTTTTGACATCTCATCAAAGATGAAGAAGAATATGGAAGTTCTCTTCTTCTTTATATTTTGAAGTATCAATTTAAAATAACCTCTTAACACGAACACATGATTCGAAT
This sequence comes from Brachycentrus maculatus, assembly GCF_059751285.1. NCBI lineage: Eukaryota > Metazoa > Arthropoda > Insecta > Trichoptera > Brachycentridae > Brachycentrus > Brachycentrus maculatus. Next base: position 180,710 of record NW_028281080.1, on the reverse strand, counting down.
GCAAAACCTTATCCAAGGTTTTTATAGAGACCTTCACTTCCGTGTGTTGCATAATATATAGCCGACACGATGGAATATCTCACTCTATGATTATTTGAGTGAAGTTTTCCGACAGGAAATGAATTTAAAAGCGCTTTCGGGCAATTAAAAGTTTGTTTTCTAATTTGTAGTAAAATATGGCAAAGAAAGGGGAGGAAATTGGTTGAGTTAAAGCCTACAACTTCTTTTCAAGGTTGATGCTTTTACCGTTTTTAAGCTTGGAGAATACACCTTAATTAAATTTTAAGATATTAATATAAACAAACAGAAAAACCAGCCTGACGCTTTAGCCATTTTTAAGAACACAGAAAACACCTTAACAAAAAATTTACAAATCAAAATAAACCAATATATAAATGTATTTTAATAAAAATTGAACACTTGAATAATCCACTGAATTGAGTTTTATTTTTATTTACGACTAGTTTCGAAAATGACAATTGTTTTCATCTTCTGGTACAAATATCAATAATTTGTACCAGAAGATGAAAACAACTGTCGTTTTCAAAACTAGTCGTAAATAAAAATAAAACTCAATTCAGTGTATTATTCAAGTGTTTAATTTTTATTAAAATAATCATGTCATTCCACAAAGTTAATGCCGAATCAATAAATAATATATAAATGTGTACAAACCTGTAAAATTTGTGGGGCTCATACTCAATGTGATTGAAAAAAATGTGAAAAGGACCTTGAAAAACGTGGCACGATCAAGCATTTCAAATAAATGAAAATTATTGTTGGAAAAATCTGCTGGTATGTATGAAGAGATGCATAAATGTGGAAGTGGATGATTGTTTGCAAAGACAGATATGTGTGGCGTTCTATTCTCTCCGCGTAGCCCTGTGGAGAATTGAGGTGATGGTTAATAAGTAGTAAGTAATATTTTGAATACACTAAACTGTAGAGAATTTCATTTCCTATAAATTTGGGTGTTATTGTACTAACCTCACACTTTAGAAATAAAGAAATTCAGTTTATATCTATAACAAGAATAAATCATTTAATTTACATTTGAAACACTAACTTTGTGATTTTCCATTTTGTAATTAAAATCCTACTTTGTTTTAAAAACACTATAAATATTTTAAATTAACTTAACTAAAATGTCTACCAGTTTCGAAGCTAACCGCTTCTTTATCAAGACTGGTTAATACTATTAATCAGTCTTGATAAAGAAGCGGTTAGCTTCGAAACTGATAGACATTATAATTAAGTTATAATAAAATATTTATAGCGATTTGATAACAAAGTCACATTTTAATTACAAGAATAAATCACATCTCAAAATTGACATGTTCCTTCATATGTGAGCTCTCGGCAGCATCTATGGTTGAGATAAGTAAGCCTTTTATTAAGCAGAAACTCTTATTTAAACGTTTGCAAAATTTTTCTCGAATATAGAATTTTCAACATACAATTCGATCAGTTATCTTTTTCTTCTTCTTCCTTTTCTTCTTGGAGGCCTGTTTTTAAGAGGGATTAGCCTCCTGCGATGTCGATTTCCAGCTATCGACCCATCTCTTTGGTGGTCTGCCCGGGAGTCGTCTACCATGTGGTTGGACATACAGTGCGATGATCAGTTATCTGATGTGAATTTTTAGAAATATTAATTATGAATTGAACGCTGAAATCAAGACAAATAAACATATCGCTACATACCGTTATAAATAATACCATATAAAATTATTTTATTCCATATTTTGTTCAGATCAAACTTTAAAATATGTGTTTATAAATTTAATGTGGGGGGAGAGAATGCAACAAAGTTGGTAACTGAAAATCTAAATTTTGAAAATCCACCCTCTAGCAGAATTTGATTCATGCAATTTCAGCGATTTTTATGATAGAGAACTACTAGACGGGCATGTCCCACCCTTTAAAATGTTTATGTACGTAATAAAGTTTGCACAATTCACCACGCGCTTCCATAGTATTGTGCGTTTTACGTTTCTGAAGAATGCCAACATGAACTCCCTTTGGGACATGACGTGAAAAGGTTTAAAAAAACAACGTTTCAATTTTTTATTGCCTGTTACTGAAATTGGGAGAATAAGGGTTAAAATTTACAGCGACATCAAAAAACATGTTTCAACACAAATATTGTTTAATTTAATTTATTTGTTTTTAAACTTGTTGGTTGAACGGAGTATCTATGCATACGGGCGTGCATTCCACATTCCCATGCTTCCACGCAGGGGTAGGCAGAGAGAATACTCTTTGTTTAATATAATAATAGTTTCTTAATAATAACAAACACCAAATCTAGAATCAGTATAAAAAAAATAAAAAACTTCCCTCCGTTAGTATGATGTCGGTAACAACGAAAACCGGTCATTGGTCAAATAAAATAAATGTGGGAAAAATTTCGAATTTCAAACTAACCATCAAGTGGCAGAGAGAATAGAACGCCACACCAATTTTTCATTGCAAACAGTTTTTGTATCTTCCACATTAATGCATCTTCTCATACGTACCCGCCGATTATTCCAATTCCTGACTTTACCACGTTCCAGTATTTAAAAAAATTTATTATGCCAAAATTTACCCGGTTTCGCTCTGCTTCTATTGCTAACCACATTCGCCTCATAAAATTTGTTTTACTGTTCTTTCACTCATTCGATTCACATGCCCAAACCATCTCAACAAACCTTTTTTTTATATTTTTTATATTGCATTACTTACTATGCATTATTTATTTATCTCAGCCTTCCACTAAACATCTGTTATTTTCTATTTGTATTTTTCAACATATCATTCGCTTTGAAGGGAATCTGAAGATGTTTTAATTCTCAATAATCACAATTAAGACTTCCAACGACCCCTTTACGTTTACAAAATTAAAGCACTATATTTAATTAGATTTATATATGATTTTAGATTACATAGCGACTGGCCTCCCTTAGATATTAGTCAATCGAAAGCCATCATACATTACCTGCGTGTGTGACATATTTGTATTTCTTTCACAAAAAAAAACTACAGTTGTATATTTTATTTTTAGATTCCAAAAACAGGGCTGTACAAAACTGCAATATGCTTAAAGAATTATAACTATAATATTATTATTAGTTTAATATTATTATATTATTATTAATATTTTTATTATAATATTTCGAATCACCTACAACAAAACACTAGTTTGAATGTTAAAGTTTCTCACATCGAATTTGACGTTTTAAAAACCAAATCAAAATGGACGTTTTACAAAATAAATTGGACCTTAAAATGCATTTCACAAAAAAAAAATACGTATTCCAAGAAGTATTAAAAATCTTGCACAGAAGTCGCGTGCACAGACAATGACTTTGAATGAAACAATCGTTTTTACATTAATAATCTCAAACGTGGCCTTATACAAGTGATTCGTTTATTTTTGTATTGAAATCATCGTTTTATTCTACAAAGTTAATTCCTAATTGAAAAAAAAACACGTGAAATTTATGAAATAAAACAACTTTGTTTTAACCACTTTTTGTTGGAACACTTTTTCCAACTGGTTTTGACAATGACCTTGTCATCATCAGGGTTTATGTACTTAATTCTAAAACATTAAAAATTGGTTAAAATAAAGTTGTTGTATTTTATAAAGATTAAAAAAAGTGCCACAAAGTTTCTGCGAAAAACATTCAAGAAAAAAAAACATGTAATTAAAATAAGTAAAATCCTTTAAAACAAATCCAAATTTATTTTTATCCTATTTGAGCAATATTGGAACCCTGTCGAATCGGGACATAGATCTGTTACAACGATAAAGGTTCAATGCTTTATACATGAAAAACGAATTTATTGATTAACGATTCTTTAACCAATTTTAGAACTGTATCCTTGTCATAAGAACGGGTAAATAAAAATACGGATAAATCGAATTTTCCGACAAGTTTATCGGATAAAAATCACATATTAATCGACCATCCGCCTGGAAAATTTATGAAAAATGAATCGTGCTTTGATATTGTGAGCAGTTTGAATGTATAAAGAATAAAACTAGATAAATAAACCCACTAAGTATTGTCCGCCTCCGTAGTGTAATGGTCAGCACGCTCGGCTACCGTTCTGGAGGTCCCGGGTTCGATTCCCATGGGGGGTAAAATAAATATAAGTGATTTATTCACTGTAATATTTATTCAATACTACCATGGACTGGTACCTGAAGCGGAGGCCTGATCACCTTTCCTTCATGTGTAAACGATCAAGATAACACTGCGTTTATATGACACAGTGCCCTATGCATCATTGGGGTGCGGATAAGGGATTTATTATATTATTATATTTAGTATTTGGAGCAGTGTTATCTGAGATTTTATAAAATTTATGAATTTCTTTTATTTGTAAACCAGACGGTTTATTTAAAGTAAATATAATACAACAAGAATTATTCTTCAGTAATACATGTTTTCAAAATAGCAGAAAAAATATACGAGTAAAGTTTTAGTATTTTTTTTATATCAGCTTAACAAAACGGTGTGTGTAGACATTATTTGTTTAAAACGTATTATAAGTAGGTATGATAATACTATAAAAATACAGAAAAATATAAGAGCAGAGAATAAGAGAAAAATATCACTAAGAAAAAAAAACCCGACAAAAATTACGTAACATGAGACAAGATTACTAAAACAGAAAAGTGTAATAAAAGAAAGGCATATTAAAACATACATGGGCGTTTGTGAGAGTGTATGTTTTGGTGTGTGTGTTTGTGTATAGGTGTGTGTATGTTTATGTGTATTTGTGTGTGTGTGCCTGGGTGTGTGTTTGTATGTGTGCGCGCGTGTGTCTATGTATGTATGTGTGTGTGTGAGGGAGTTATTTCATGTTATTTAATTTTCTTAGATAAATCCAAATCTAAGGCAAATAAATCATAAAAATCCATTTTTTACATAATTTAATTTACATTAATTGTATACATTTATTTAAAAGAACAAGTATGAACAAATTTAAAATATTTTTGCAGAGACCTACCTAGCCACCTTGTGTGCCTTGTCGGTGGATTTCTTTTTACTTATTTTTTGTTGTTGTTTTTATTCTAATATGCAGACAAAAAAGAGAGAAAAAATTACCGACCAATTCAAAACACGTTTTCCAACTATGCATAAGATTTTTTTTTTATTCTCTCTTAAAAAAATTCTAATGTTTATACGATTCAATTCACCGTTAGTTGGATTCGAGCAAAAAACCTCGACGGTTTCGCGGAAAAGAAAAAAGATCCGCTTAGATGTCGATAAAAAGCACACCTTCCCCTGCAGGCCTCATTTTCATGAGAGCCTCTTTATAAGGCTGAAAACTACCCAGGGCGCTACACACGGGGGGAAATAATAGGGGATGAACTAGCACATTGGGGTTAATACGTTTTATGTGAGAAACGTTCAGAATAAAAGTGAATCCAAGAATTTTTCATGTGTATCAACTTAAGTGAATAATCCAGTGTCTGATAAAATAAATAATATTCTCAATACTATTAATATTTGAAGCATTTACTTTACGGCTAGTCATTTTTATTGTTTTTTTTTTACAAAAATGATAGTATTATACAACATTTTGACTGGTCCAAATACTTGTTCACAAATCTGGATTATCTCCAATTAAAAGAGTTATTTTTAGTAAATCCAGATTTGTTAACAAGTATTTGGACACACTCAAAATGTTGTAAATAAATTAACCGGTCAAAATGCAAGCTAAAATAATAAAAATGAAAAATGATATTTTCTGGCGTTTCTCATGTATGCGATTATAATCCAGGATTCGGACATCACATACTAATTAATATAAGAGTTTCTGCTAAGTAAAAAGCTTCTTTACATCTCAATAGATGTCTCTAGTGAAGTTCTAGTGATTCATGAACAAGGTTTCTAAATTGGTTCATATACATATATTATAGAACTTCCAAGAATTAGAGTAGTGTGGTTATCAATAATGGGTAGAATTGGTGAATGTTACACGTGTGTAAAGTGATCACTTAAACCAGCCTATGACGGTCGTCAGCCCCGAAAACGCCCCAGACTTCCATATTTTTCCTCATCTTTGATAAGATGTCCAAAAATAGTAATTGTTATGTTTTTTTGAAATATTGTATTTATAAATTTTAAAAAAATATTGCCTTCATCCCTTTTATTTTTGGCACCCCATTCGATAAGGGAAGAGTTTTCTTACATGACTCATCAATTTAATAGTTAAAATTACATTAAGAAAGCACTTTGTGCTATACAAAACTTCCTCTGAATGAGTTACATAAACCAATAAAAAATCAATATTACTTGTATTTTTTTTAAATTTCAACATTGATAAAGAAGAATATAGAAGTCTGGGCATTTACGGAGCTTAGGACCATCATAGTCTGGTTATACACGTGTAACATTCACCAATTCTTCCCATTATTGACAACCACACTACTCTTGGAAGTTCTATATATAAAAAAAAAAATGTTTAGGAATTGTCAAGCTTTACATTTAAAAGTATATAATAAAAATTGTTACATTAATTAAAAATAAAGCCAATTCCACAAATTTTTAAACATTGTTCTTGAATCACTAGAATTTCACTAGAGAAATCTATTGGTGAGATGAAAAAAAGCTTTTTATTGAGCAGAAACTCTTTTATTAGTATGAGAGGTCCAAATCCTGGATTATAATCACACCCATGAGAAACGCCAGAAAATATCATTTTTATTATTTAGGCTTATAATTTAACCAGATAACTTATTTACAACCTTTTGAGTGTGTCCAAATACTTGTTCACAAATCTGTATAATCTCCAATTATGGGATTCTTATTATTATTCACAAATCTGGATTATCTCCTATAGTTATTTGGACACACTCAAAAGGTTGTAAACACATTTATCAATTATATAAGGTTTTGAGAATTGAACCATTTGATATTATGGCTTTATTTTAAGTTGTGCGTGTTCAACTGACGTAGCAGTCAGTTGAAAAGGAAATTAATAGTTTTTTTTTGTGTAATAATTCAAAGGTATTATCAACTGTCAACTACTTTAAGGTCAACTGGTTATTTAAGCTGAATCAAGTAGGTTCATTTTTAATGTAGTATTTGATTTATTAATTCATACTTATAAAATTCACAATCTAAATTTTCACAAATATAGGTTATTTTATTTACTGTTTCGGCATTTCTTTTAGGGTAACTTTCTGCCCTGTAGCGGGTAAATATAAAGCTAAAAATATGCCGCTTTTGCTGGGATATAGTACATTTTCTGAGCATTCCGAAAACATGCACAACTGAAAATTGTCGATTTTTTAAATATGACGCTGTTGAAAGGAGTGAGCGATATCTAAGAGTTACATTTTTTGATATCTTAACATACATGAAGAAAAATATAAAAGTCTAAGTATTTACAGGACATATATCTGTCATAGGCTAGTAAAATAAAAAAAAGGCGTTTAGAGTGTCAGAAATGAAGACTCTAAGAAGTATGTCAGGCAAGAGTCTTCGAGATAGAATAAGAAACGTCAGGATCAGGAAAATATGTCGTGAGGGGGGGAAGGCAACGAAGAAGACGGTGGTATGCGCATGTGAGGTGAATGGAACCATCCAGACTCCCCCACATCGCACTATACGGCCAACCCTATGGTAAACGACTCCCGGGCAAACCACCAAAGAGATAGATCGACATCGCTGGAGGCTAATCCCTCTTAAAAACAGGTCACAAGGCCTACACCAAGAAGAAGAAGAAGAAGGCTAGTAAAGTGATCACTTTACACACGTGCAACATTTACCATTCTACCCATGACTGACAACCACATTACACATTTTTTTGGAATTTTTCGATGTATGATCAATTTCATGATACTGTACATATGAGCTCATAACAGCCATCTATGTTAGATTGAGAAAGCTTTAATTTAGCAGAGACTATTTATTCGGATTAATTTAGAGGAAAATTCATTGAACGAATAATTTAAGTTCTGTGGTTGTTAATGATGGGTAGAATGTTGCACATGTGTAAAGTGAACACTTAACCTGCCTATGATAGGTTATAGCCTCTTTTAAATACCAAGAAATTAATATTCTTCTTAATATTTGTTGAGATCTCGAAAAATTTAAATTAAGTCTGATATGTACTAAAATAAAAAATAAGACAAAAAACGTTATAAAGACGCCAACGCCTGATAAAATACAATAAGGAATGGGTGATAAAATTCTCTTGATCTTTGATCTTTGATACCCTGAATACGTTTTTAATATCGAAATATCAAGTAACCGCGAGCTACCAGACACCCTGTCGAAAAAATGGATACGCCATTTACCCTTCATAAGAAATCGACGTAAAAATATAATATATTATTCACATCTTTGCTGTTTGCATAAATTTAACGTAAAATAATACGAATTTCTCGAGATATTACAGCAAATATTTCTCATTAATAAAAGCTCGTGTACGTAAAACATCCTCCTACACGAAAGTAAAATTGAAAACATCTAAATTGGCAAATAACTGATTTTTTTCCATTTCGTACAATTCTTAATAATTTTATTCTTTGAATCTAAATCATGATTTATTACATTTGGTGATATTTTTTTTATTTCTTCAAAAAGCAAATTAACTTTGATGTATACATTTTTTAGACATAAAAGAGAACTTATTTATTTAGTAATTTTTAACGGTGTCTATCATGTTTTTAAATTTGAATTTATGGTAGTTTTCAGATGTTTATTTATTTATTTGGGAATAATTAAGCTTGTTATTTTATTTATTATTTCGGCATTAACTTTGTGGTAAGACATGTTACAATGATTAAGGAAAACACTTGTTTTTTACCACTTGAGTTTTAATATAGACTACATGTTTCAGAAGTTAAACTTCCATCATTCAGGTCTGTATAATAACTCAATAGTTATTATACAGACCTGAATGATGGAAGTTTAACTTCTGAAACATGTAGTCTATAATAAAACTCAAGTGGTAAAAAACAAGTGTTTTCTTTAATCATTAAGCTTGTTTATAAAAAAAATATATATATAAAAATGATTAGATCGACAGCAATAAAAGTCAACTAAATAATTCCACATATATGTTATGAATACTTTGTTGAATATATGGTAGTTTTCAGATATTTATTTGGGAATTATACAGATTTTACGTAAAAAATATAAAAATAGTTAGATCGACAATAATAAAAGTCAACTAAATAATTCCACATAAATGTTATGAATACTTTGTTGAATATATTAATGGTAGTTTTTACATATTTATTTATTTATTTGGGAATTATACAGATTATACGTAAAAAAATTAAAAATAGTTAGATCGACAATAATTAAAGTCAACTAAATAATTCCACATGCATGTTATGAATACTTTGTTGAATATGTGGTAGTTTTCAGATATTTATTTATTTATTTGGGAATTATGCAGCTGAAACATAAAAAATATGAAAATAGTTAGATCGACAGTAATAAAAGTCAATTAAATAATTAATTTCAAAATTTTGTTGGATATATTAGACTTTATGGTAGTTGTCAAATATTTATTTATTCATTTGGGAATTATACAACCGAAACATAAAGAAATAGGTAGATTGACAATAATAAAAGCCAAATAAAAATTCCACAAATATGTTATGAATACTTTGTTGTATATTAACTGAGAAAAGAGAAGGGAAGGTGGGTGGGTGTGAGTGTATGTGAGGGTGTATTTATTTGATCCCCTCCCTGGGTATCGAACCCGGGACCTCCGAACGGTAGCCGAGCGTGCTGACCATTACACTACGGAGGCGGACAAGTTGCGGATAAGACACATTAAGTGGTATCATACAAGTGTAAATTTTTTTGAATAATTGTTTTTTAACAGCCATAGGACGATATGTGCAAATTGCGTTTTGACGACGTATGTGGAACACGAAAAAACACTTGAGGTCTTCATCTATGATGGTGATTGATTATTTTACAAACAATGGATAATTCTTCTTCCACGTCAACCAAAAATCCCAGATAATAGATTATGGCCCAGTTTTTCGCTTCCTAACTCACGTCGACATTTCAAGGATATTTTATGAATCCTTAATAATAAAGGCTTCTAAAGAGTTAGTTTTCTCGCACCTGCGAAACCGTCAGTAGACACTACGTTTGACAACCATTGAAAAAATACACAAAATCACTTATTAGGTAGACGCATTACTGCAAAAATGGCATCGCGGGTTCGATTCCCGCCAATTCCAAAATAAATTCAATAAAGATTTATTTTCGATTTTTACATATTTTTCAAATTTGCCATCCCCATCCTTACTATCATACCTGCAGACAAGCCTCTAAAAGTACAAGCTTTGCAGGTTATTACTTAAAATAAAATAAAATATTTATGTAAGTATGGATAATTACAGTTCTTACCACGTCTCAAAAAGGGGTAAGTGATCACTTTACACATATGTTTCCACCTATAATTGACAACCACACGTTTTTTTTCAATAACCTGGCGTCCAAGTAACTCTGAAATCTAGCTACAGCTTATGCAATACCACTTATCATGGCTCTAATTAGGCTTCAATTTTGTAAGTTTTATAGTCTTTACCGACTCGAGAGTGGATAAAGTATATTTATGTTTAAACTGAAATACTGTAATTTCATTTAATTCATGAAAATTCTTGGCAAAAACACTCGCTTCTACACTAATCTAATTATGAATGTCTTGCAAACTCGTATATGATCAATCTCATGACGTCCCGTGATTGAGTTTATAACAGCCATCTATGATTGGATATAAAAAGTTTTTATTTAGCAGATACCCATTTTTACATACTGGGAAACGCCAAAAATCTGACCTTAAATTTTTATACTTACATATATGATATTTTGAGTGTGTCATGTCAAAAACATGTCAAATACATGTTTACAAATCTGAGTTGGGGAAACCAAATAATAAAATTGCTTAAATTGTATCGATTTTAGAAATCCTTAGTATTATGTTTTTGTCTTATTTTGTAAAATAATTTCTAAGTGGGGAACTAATAATTTTTTTCACAAAATACGACAAAAACAAAATACTAAGGTTTTTTCATATCGATATAACTTAAGAAATTTTATTATTTGGATTATAATTAAACTATTGCATAAAAAACTGGATGATTGATGAAATTGAAACCAATCACTCACTTTTAATGCATCACTCAACTGTTGACAGCCTTTTAGGTCATATTTTCGAAATATTGTTATCAGAAAGTAAATCATTATTATTAATTACTTTCTCACAAATTTACGCCGGAAATGATTTCCAAAGATGTCAAATACTCTCGTGACCTATTAGTTTTTAAATAATTGTTTTCTAAATGAAATTATGATGTTCATAATAAGGAATTTAAAAAAAAAGTCGCAAAATTGTTAAATGTACTCACATAAAAGTAAAAAGAAAATGTAAGATGAGAAAATGTATGAAGAATGAAAAAAAAATTAAATAAATGTTTTGTTTTCTGTAAGAAGATGTAAATATACATATACGATGTAAATTCAGTGTATATAATAGTCTGTATTAAATTTAATATAAGCTTACTAAAGAAATAACAAAAAGATTAAATTTAAAGCATCGTCAACTATGTGGTACGATAATACAAAACTTTTTATTTTTTAATTTATAATTTATATTTCAAGCACTAACTTTGTGATGTTCCATTTTATAATTAAAATGTAACTTTGTTTTAAAATTACTTTTATATGTTAATATAGTGATTTTAAAACAAAGTTAGATTTTAATTAAAAATAAATTTATTTGTCAATTTTAAATGCAGTTACAGGTATAAATTATTGAATTTTCCAAATGTATGCTTGTAATTACATAATATATTTGGTTCTACATCGTAAATAAACATCACATATGAGAATTTGGATATAAATGGTAATTGGATGAAAGTAGACCACTTGGAGGCCAATTTTCCGACCCCGTCATAATTTGGCGCTTTCGAATGCAATTTGTTCTGACTCCAACTATTTTGCATGGTACACTAAATTTTAGTGGAAAACGCTAAAAGTAGCTAACATTATGAACTGTCCAAACAAAATTTACGCTAAATGCAGTCAATTTATACGCTTACTATTTATTTATAAGTTAATTTGTTTTGATAGTTAAGCGTAATTACTGAGGGGGTAGACAGAGAGATTTTTTTTTAAAGAGAAGTATTTGTGTTTTTATTATTAACATAAATATTTCAATTTCATACCATATTAGCATTATTAGAAATCGGTATAGAATTGTGGTAGAGTGGGTTCGAACCGTAAACTCTGACTTAAGAGTATGCGATACTAACCACGCTACCACAACCCGAAAAAAGAATGCCATGCTAATCTTCCTTTGCAAACAATCTTTGCCTCTTTTACTTTCATGCATATCCTCATATATATGTACTTCTATGCTTTTAAATCACAGAAGTACATGTACAGATCGTTTTTTAAGTTAAAAAATATAATACAATGTATTAAAAATAAATATTGAACTTTTTACAGTGCAACAGATCTTTTTAGGCAAAACCTGGCTGTTTTTCCTAATTTGAAAAATATTTCTGATATTTGAATAAATATTTACATTTTCTGGGTATTACAAAAACATGCACAACTGAAAATAGATGATTTTTGATATATGACGTTGTTGAAAGGAGTGAGCGATATATGAAAATTGCTTACGTATCTCATTGGTAACTGACAGATAGAACTGCCATCTGTCGGAAACACTTTGAAGTAAATGAATGAAAATAAGGTGCGCGTAAAATAAACGTTGTATTTAAATTAAATGTTTGATAAGAATAAAATAAGTAAAATTAAGAAGGTATTTTTCGAAAATATGTATTAAAACCTTTTACAAAGTAAATATCTTACACGTTTACTTATAACATTATTTTTGTTCGCCTCCGTAGTGTAATGGTCAGCACGCTCGGCTACCGTTTTGGAGGTCCCGGGTTCGATTCCCAGGGGGGTTAAATAAATATAAGTGATTTTTTTCACTGTAATATTTATTCAATATTACCCTGGACTGGTCCTGAAGCGGGGGGCTGATCACCTTTCCTTCATGTGTAGACGATCAAGATAACACTGCGTTTATATAAAGCAGTGCCCTATGCACCATTGGGGTGCGGATAAGGGTTTTATATTATATATTACTTATAAACTAGATCTACTAAGGTATCTTTTCAATCATTTTAAAACAATTGTTCTTAGTGACAAAAAGTACTCAAACGATCACTTTAATGAAAATTTTCTACTTCAAAAATCGTTCACCCATTCCAGTCCCTTAGTTAAAATTTACTTTCCTTTGTAATTTTCTTTCTATCTTTAGCAACAAAGAATTGTTGATACTGAATTATCATTGAAAGAAGGAAAATGTGTTTTTAGTTTTAGTAATTTTCCAGTTTGTCTTAAATTCGAAATTTGTCTTTTTGTAATTGGTTCTTGTATTAATTCATTTGCCCTGTTTATTTATTGTTTGTGCCAGTTTAAAACAGGAAAGAAAAAAAAAACAGACAAAGACTCTTTGCTGCTAAATTAATGTATTTGTATCTAAAACTGTGATGTCTGATGATTGAATAAATTATGTTTTATATTTTGTACATTATTTTTTGACATTTCATCAAAGATGAAGAAGAATATGGAAGTCTGGACATGTACGTGTCTGACTATAACCATGTGTGTGATTATAATCCTGGATTCGGGCCTCACATACTAATATAAGAGTTTCTGCTCAGTAAAAAGCTTATATTCATCTCACCAATAGATGTCTCTAGTGAAGTTCTAGTGATTCAAGAACAAGGTTTCTAAATTGGTTCATATATATAGAACTTCCAAGAATTTGAGTAGTGTGGTTGTCAATAATGGGTAGAATTGGTGAATGTTACACGTGTGTAAAGTGATCACTTAAACCAGCCTATGACAGTCGTCAGCCCCGTAAATACCCAGACTTCCATATTCTTCTTCATCTTTAATGAGATGTCAAAAAATATAATGTAAAATACTCCTATAATTGGAGGTAATCCATATTTGTGAACAAGAATTTGGACACACTCAAAATGTTGTAAATTATTTTTTTTTTAATATTAAAAGCATTTTTAACTTTGTGGTATGGTAATATAACACTCTCCTTATCATTCATCGTTCAATTTGTATAATACCACTAAAAAACACTACTACATGACTGTTTCGGAATAATCATACCATTATTAAGTCTTTTATAAACCGTTATTTTATGATGGAATAGTTATTCGAAAACCGGGAGTTATGAAGTGTTATTAAATAGTATTACATAAAGTGAATATAACCATATTACCTAACTACAAAATAAATTATGCTTTTAAATAAAAAATAGTATCTATTGCAAATGTGTATTTTTTATTAGAAACAAAAATTCGAATGAATTCAAGAAATGTTGGGTAATATATCCCAAATTAAACAGTGTTTATTGGATTGAATTCTACATTTATTTATGTATATGTTAGACGTTATCAAACACATTATCATCAGTGTTTGATAATGTCTCAATAAGACGAAACGCGTCACGTATTAACATATGCATAAATAAATGTAGAATTCAATCCAACAAACCTTGTTTAATTTTGGACATTTTACCCAAAAATACAATATGAAATTCTACCAACTGTATGCAGTTACAATAAATAAGAATTAAAAAAAAGATTTATTTTCAATCAGTCTGGGTGTTTGTGATGTATTTTTCACATTTACCTTCCCTTTCCTTACCATCTTACCTGCAGACAAGCATCTAAAATATACGCTTTGCAGGTTATTCCTTAAAAATATATTATAAGATTTTGTTAATTAAGGTTTTTGAAAAATAGATATTAGGGCGGCGTGGATATCGTTTTGAATCTTTCTAGTAGGGCACGATACAAGTTAGTTTGGGAAATACTGCTCTAACCATATATGATATCGAGGAAGTAGCGTGTAGAACAAAGTTCAATTGAAGCATAAATATAACTTCCGAAATCAGGCTAGTAAGGTTGTTTATAATTTTGTGCAAATTACGTTGCGCTATTTTCGTAAAATATTACCTCTAGGACGCTTTCATATGATATGATTCATTGTTTACATAAATAAACTCAAAAGTGTTTTATTCTACAAAGTTTGTATAAATTTAATAAATTTTAATTCAATAATTTATTTTTTCTTTAATATAGAGTTGTGTCCTAGGGAGGTTGATGAATAAAGCGGGGGTACAAACTGTTTCTTATTTGTCCATATTCATGAAGGATTATTTTTTTAGAAATATTAATTGTAAAAGAAAAACTCTTTTTATTATTTCCACTATTATTGTGTATTACTGTGTGTCCGCCTCCGTAGTGTAATGGTCAGCACGCTCGGCTACCGTTCTGGAGGTCCCGGGTTCGATTCCCAAGGGGGGTAAAATAAATATAAGTGATTTTTTCACTGTCATATTTATTAAATATTACCCTGGACTGGTACCTGAAGCGGAGGGCTGATCACCTTTCCTTCATGTGTAAAACGATCAAGATAACACTGCGTTTATATGACGCAGTGCCCTATGCACCATTGGGGTGCGGATAAGGGTTTTATTATTATTATTATTATTATTATTGTGTATTTTAATGACTACTTTTGGAAGCTAGTCGTTAAAAAATATATATATTACTCAAGTGGTAAAAACGAGTGTTTTTCTTTCACAATTTCATCATGTCTTACTACAAAGTGAAAGCCGAAACGATAATTTAAATAGATATAAGAATATTTACCAACCAAAACATAAATTCAAAATAGAACGATATTACCAAAAAGTGACTGCGGAATCAATCAATGAAAAAATATTTAATTTACTGTAAAAATGTCATATTTTACTGTTCAAATTGAATTAAAACCGATGTAAAAAGTGCCTTTTCAATTCTTGGAATTCGTTTCACAGCCACCAAAAAACATGAAAACCATTTTTGAAAAAATAGTTATTATTTAGGTCCGCTGAAAATGGAAGCTGGTCCTATTTTCAGGGGGGTAATAAATTACTTTGGAATACGGTGACCGTTTTTTCAGCAGCTCGGAGCAAGTCCCTTGTGTTTGGAAAAAAATAATTCAGTACCTACCCTTTTCTACCTGCTTCATACAAAACCGAAGAATTGTACATAAGTATATCATGTAAGCTTTGTCAATATGGGGATGGTTTTCATGGTTTTTTTCTTTTCATTTTTTTTGTTGATTTCGATGTAAATGCCGCCTCGCTTTAGAAAACCCGTTTTTTAGCAAATTTTTTAAAGTTTAATACCTTATTGTTCAAAAACACGACCAAAAAAAATTGTCATATGAATTACAATTTTGCATTGAGTTTAATCCATTTTAAACAGTAAAATATTATAATTTTGCAGTAAACATGTCTAGTTTGAAGAATATCTCAATGTTGTAACCATTTCATTTTTAATATTATCTCAAAAAAGTGCATCTCTGAGATTCCAATGTGATTTCAGAATAACAATATGTATTTACAATATAAGACCAGGTAATGAAAACAAAATTTAAAATTTTTTTAATTAATTTTCATGGTAAATCTATCCATTTTAAACATAAATTTTACTTGATAAGTAACGCTGTTTAAAAAAATCTGCATCATTTTTAAACATGCGGTATTTGAAAGTGATGCAAAATGCATCAAAATACGTCACAATAGATTTTAAGAATAGTTAAATTAACAATAGTAAGTAAAATATAAAGAAATTTTATAAAATTATATTTGGGTAATCATTTAATTACCTCCATAAGGATATCAAAAAATATACATTTTCAAAAAATATATTTATACGTTTTTAATACTTTGAAAACACAAAAATTAAACAAATAAAAAAAGACAGTTTAACATCGTCAATTAAGTCAAATAAATAAATATTGAGTGTAGAAGCACGAGAGATTAGTTTTTTTTACGAGTTACTATTATAGATTTTTTTGTGAATTTATAGCCTTATTAAATAGATAAAAAGTTTCCAGTAGAAAGATGTTTTTTTTATCTACCATCTTTTTCACATCGTTGAAATATTGATATATTTATTTCGTGGAATTTTCAGGAATATGTCATGAAACCGATAGGAAAAGCAATAAACCCTTTATGTATGGGGTGATCTAAAACCTGTATTCCTTGTTAGCGAATATATCCTTCTCGTTCCGAGAGAAGAAATCCATTAGTATTTCATTCAACCAGACTTATTTGTATTCCGTTGTATTCACCTCGATACATTTTTCAATAACCTGACTCACTCACATAGGGGTTTATAGTTCTTTCGATCTAGTAGCATTTTTAGTCAACTGAAATAAGGGGAGGAATTTAGTAACGGCATATAGCCAAAAATTTCTACTCACATCATTTTGACTGTGTTCTAACTCTTGTTCACAAATCTGTATTTCTCCACTAACAAGTAAATTTTCTTCTTCGTTTTCTTTAACCATGTCCGCTCCTCGTGTGGAGCATATGGAATTCACAAACTGCCTCCAGGCTTTTCTGTCAGCCGCCAGCTCCTTTGCGTCCTCCCAAGTCAGGTCCGCATCCCGAAGTTCAGACGAGTTATTTTTACAAGCAATAAATGAAAGAAAGAAAAAAAGGTGTGTTTGGAAGGTTTGGGCATGTGGAACGAATAAGTGAGGAAAGAACAGTAAAACAAATCAATTTATCGAGCGAATGTGGCTCTGGCAATAGAAGCAGAGTAAGACTGAATAAAACTTCGCATGTTCAAGTATTTTAAACGATTTCCAAGTGTGTATATACATTAATATTTATTTGATCAATTCGGCAGTCACGTTGTGGTAATATCTATCCATTTTTTATTTAAGTTTCACTTGATTAATACCACAATTTCTTAAGTTAGTTCTATTGACACTTGTTTCGACGCATAAATTTGTATTCATATAATGCGGAATGCATCGAAACACGTGTCATTATAGATTTCAAGAAATGGTGGTTATTTATTAAATAAATGATTTGTACTGACATTTATTGGTGGAACTGCATTTTATAAAATAAAACGATAACGCTATTCAATGATTAAAGCATTAACACGTTGATTGCCGACCTGAAAAGCTGGATTTCAGGAGATTGCTTTTTTTTTTCACTTGCTGATATTTTTTTAAACTGTGCTTACATAAATTTGTAGTGTCTTTATTATTAATATTATTTTCGTAGGTTTTTCGGAGATTTTTTTTTATCGTTTTATTTCAATTATTAAATTTTTTCACTAAAACTTGCTGATATATTTTTAACTGTGCTTTTATCAATTTCTAAAGTGTGCCTTTATTTTTATTTATTTTCGTAGGTTTGCCATAATTTTTTTTTTACCAGTGACTAAGGTTTGTCGTTACCGTCACTAGTCTAATGAAATAAAATTAGAAAAAAAACTAAATACTATAGGTGTTGTTATGTTATAAAGTAGTATTTATTTGTAGTAGACGTATTTTTTTTTTGCTCTCTTGAATTGTCATTGTAAGATAGAGTGTAGTAGCTACACCGGAATCATTACTTTGAATTTACTTGACGTGTCCTTACAAGCAACGTCAGGACACGACTCGTATCTCACTTAACTCGATTCTGACTTACAACGCAACAACGGAGCAGTAAACTCACGTAAAGCTTTGAGTGTTTACAGACGTGAGTAAGAGTAGACTGTCAACCGGTATCTAATCCATGAGAGAAGTGTCTTTCTCAAGCATCCTTTGTCAAGTTTAACCCTGAATTGAATAAATATATTAATAAAATAATCTCTCTCTCTTACCCTTATCCGCACCCAATGGTGCATAGGGCACTGCATCGTATTGATGCAATGTTGTCTTAATCGTTTATTTTATAAAGAGAAGGTGATCACTCCTGCGCTTCAGGGACCAGTTCAGAGTAATATTAAATAAATATTAGAGTGTAAAATCACTAATATTTATTCTCACCCCCCTGGGAATTGAACCTGGGATGTCTAGCACGGTAGCTAAACACGCTGACTATTACACCACGGAGGCAGACTTGACCATAAAATAATAATAAAACTTTGAAATGAAAAGCACTTGTTTTTTGCAAATTCCGAAAAATAGATACAAATTGATCGCTTAGTCAATATAAATCACTCATTCTACTCTCATAAACTAAAATTATTACACTTATTGATTCGGCAGTCACTTTGTGGTAAAATCTATCCATTTTGAATAAATGTTTTACTAATACCAATTTTTTCCTAAAATCTACTGTGACACGTGTTTCGATGCATTCCGCATCATTTTCGGTATTTGAAAATGATGCGGAATGCATCGAAACGCGTGTCACAGTACATTTTAAGAAATAGTGGTATTTACTGAGTAAAACATTTATTAAAAAAATATAAATTATTACACCTAGTACCATACAAAGGCCAAATTATGAATTATTTTGAAAATTTAGAAAATCAGAATGAAAATTTAAAAAAAAATTTAATAAGTAATATACTTTTTAAAATTCTTCACCTTTGCTTTCCATTTTTCCTTTATTTTCAAACACCACCCCCTTGACTAACCTCCTCCCCCTAACTTACCCTTCTCCTTATTTATAGAACAGATAATTATTTATTAGGTTTAAGTTTACATTTAGACGTGAAGATGAAAGCATAGCTTCCGAAATTAGTCGTCATAAAATAAACTTAAGTGTGAAAAATTAATTGTTTTTTATTTTAAATTTCATCATGTCTTACGAAAAAGTGATTGCCGAAAATATAAATAAAATAAAACTTGGATTTGAACCACTTTTTTGGTACCTTTCTCCAACCAGTTTCATTTTCGGGGATGAATAGGTACTAATAAATATCTCACAATGATTTCAGCATTAACACGTTGATTGCCGACCTGAAAAGCTAGATTTCAGGAGATGGCCAAATTATTTTTTTCTTTAAACTTGCTGATATTTTGCGCTTCAGATACCAGTCAGAGGTAAGATTTTATAAAATGGTAGTCGCGCTTTCCAATACACTATGGAGGCGGACAGAAATAACTGGCAGCAAATCTCATTCGACTAGATGGCGTGTTATAATCTGGAAAAACCAATATTCAAATGGCTCCCTGGTTTTATTGGAAAACTTTCCGGTGTCCCTATCGTATACTTAGAAACTATGAGCTAAGTTCATGCGGTGCCTCGAGAAAACGCTAGAGTATCTAGGATATAGTTTCTCAAACTTTTACGTCTCGTAGGCCACTTTTCATATTTCTTGGTAACTGTACACCCCCTTCTCCTGGCTTATATCGAAAAATCTCAATTTCTTAACAATTTTTAAATAATTTTCCATTTGAACGCAAGAAATTTTGATTTAAAAAAAAAAACACATTCTAACTAAAAAAGGATGCAAGAAGAAATAGAAAAAAGATAAAAAAAATTACAGTAATTAACTGAAATTATTTGAAAGATTGATGGACATTATTTGATCTGTATTATTTTAATCATTTTTAAATTAAAACATCAGTCACACATCATTTTGACTCACTTCGTCTGAAATATTGTATTTTGACTGCATTTAATCTTCTGCACTATTATTATTCTTCTGCCAACTTAATATTCATTTTCAATTATTTATTTGAGACATCCACATCTACATATATATAGATCGTTTTTAAAGTTTGAAAATATAATGAAATGTATTAAAAATAAATATCAAGCCACTTATTGAACGTTTGCCTGTGCAACAAATCTCTTTCTATTTGAAAAATATTTCGTTTTAAAAAAATATATATACCTTTTCTTTAAAATGCAAAAACAATACTTTCTGCCTTGTAGCGGGTAAATATGAAGTTAAAAATATGCCGCTTTTGCTGGGATATAGTACATTTTTTGGGCATTCTGAAAACATGAAAATTGACAATTTTCGATATATGACGTTGTTGAAAGGAGTGAGCGACGTGTTTATGAATGTATGTAATGTTTTACTCTTTTTTTCTTCACTCAGTAGATTAATTGCCCAAACCATACCAACACACTTTTTTAATTTTATCGGTAATTTTTTTTGTTTTATTTTATTGTTTTCTCAAATGTAATTTTTACGGCCTGATACCATTTGATCCATTGATTTGGTACTGGTACGCGACTAAAGTGTTGAGGACCACTGATCTAGGAGATAAATTATTTACATAGGGCGTGATTCAAAAGTAGCATGAATAGTTTTTGTTTGATAGGATTCGGGTAAAAGTTGTTAGGTGAAAATATTGTATTATCACATATTTACATCGAAATAATAAGGGTGTTATAGAAGGGATGGATACGATGTAGTCGAAAAACGAGAAAAAAAGATAAATATATTATTTATGACAAAAAAACTTTTAAATTTATTTTTCCATAATGCAATGAAAAATTTGAAAATCCATGAAACAAAAATGCAATCATTACAATAAAAATACTAGGTGACAGAAACTGTCAAGAAACACCTTGTCCGACATGAGCAATGTTTAGTTTTGTGTTGTAGTTATGTCTAGTAGTGGGAATAGTTCAGAGTAATATTTACAACATTTTGAGTGTGTCCAAATACTTGTTCACAAAATCTGGATTATCTCTAATTACAGGGGTTATTTTCATATTAAATTTCAGCCTATGACGGTCGTCAGCCCCGTAAATGCCCAGACTTCCATATTCTTCTTCATCTTTGATGAGATGCCAAAAAGTAATCAGAGTAATATTAATTAAAAATGTAATGCCAGATCACGTCTATTTATTTTCAACCCCCCCCCTGGGAATTGAACCCGGGGCCTCCAGCACGACAGCCAAATATGCTAACCATTACACCACGGAAGTGGACAAGTATAGGTTATAACTTTGTTATGTTTAAAATTTATCCGATATTTTATATTATTTTTCAGTGAAAATGTATGATTGAAGGGTAATCAATAAAATATAATGATTTCGATATGTTATTCGTTAGTTTTTCATTAAAAACCATGACTTTGCTTTCCACAACTAACTCTTTGATATTGAAGAGCTCTGTCATCGTTTTATTCAAAATTGACGATCAATTTAAAGGAGATTAGCGCTATCAAATTGTCAGGAAAAGCATAGTAACGGATATCGAATTAATCATTTTGTGTTCGTACAAAATCCGAAGCTATTTTTGGATAATATTTTTCATCGATAAATAAAACGAAAGCTTGCTGAGTGTGCTTGGTCTATATTTGATTAAACTCTTTCATTGACATTGCTTCAATTAGTAATATCTGACGATAAAATAAGTTGAAATACTACGTTATATTATTTATTCTCAAAAATATTCTAGTTTATCTTTTGTTTATAAAAATTGTTAGAGAATTTAAGGTATTTTGTATTTTAAAATCATTATTTATTATAGGGCACTGTAATATATTATCCTACATCGTTCACTTTGTGTAAAACCACTCTTTTTCATTTGTGTAATTTATTAATTATAGTATTATATAAGATTTTCTGCTTATTTTCATCTCACCAATAGATCTCTCAAGTGAAGTTCTAGTGATTCAAGAACAATGTTTCGAAATTGTTTCATATATATAGAACATATAAGAATTCGAGTAGTGTGATTATCAATAATGGGTAGAATTGTTGAAAGTTACACGTGTGTAAAGTGATCACTTAAACGAGCCTATGGCGGTAGTCAGCACCGTAAATGCCCAAACTTCCATTTGATAAATGATTTTATTATTTTAATGATAAGGTCTGAATAAATAATAGCTCAGAATTAAATTAATTGTTATGTAAAAGTTTTCCAAAGAGCAAGAGCTAATAAATAGAGAAGTATTTAAAATTTTTTTCAACATTTTGAGTATGTCGAAAACTTGTTCACAAATCTGAATTATCTCAACTTAAGAGTTATTTTTTGATATGTCATCAAAGATGAAGAAGAATAGTGAGATGTCAAAAAATATATAAAACAGAAAAAAATGGAGATAATCCAGATTTTAATCCAGAAGTATTTGGACACACTCAAAATGTTGTAAATAAAATAACCGTTCAAATTATAAGCCCTCAAGTATGTAAATATAATCCAGGAATCGGACCAAATAATAATCGCATATAAATAAAAGAGTCTATCCTTGATAACAAGCTTTCTTCATTCCAACATAGATGGCAATTGAGAACTCACACGTACTGTGTCACGAGATTGATCAATACATCCACGAATTAAAAAAAATTAATACTGTGTTTGCCAATCAAGAGTAGAATAAGTGAATGTCATACTTATGTAAAGTGATCACTTATCGTCCAGACTTCCATATTCTTCTTCATCCTCGATGAGATGTCAAAAAATAATATGAAAATAACTCCTGTAATTGGAGATAATCCAGATTTTGTGAAGTATTTGGACACACTCATAATGTTGTAGCTTTCTATAACGCTACGATGGCGATTCTGAAACACCCTTATAAAAAAAAATATATAAAAAAGTATTAACGGTGCAAAAGGGATTTTAATCCCGTTTCAAATTGCACTAGCTACAAATTAAACAATGCCAACTTGCAACGGCGAAATCGGGATGGGATTGTAAGAAAAAAAAGTTAGAAATGAAAGGATGGACCAGACTGTTCTATGTATGGCACAATATACAGGAGAAGAAGCAATTTCTTCTTGTATTTGCTTACAGAAACAACTTAATCTTCTTCATTCCTCCTTTTCTCTTTACTTTAATCTCTTAGTGGGTATTTTCTCTTCGCAAATGTTTCGCTGAAGGCGATAACAGCCCCGGTTATGAGTTTAAAATTGAAATTCCTGAAAAATTCATACAAAAACAGTTGTTATTTGTCTGACAATGCAAATGCATATTTCGGTTTTAAAATACACTGTCCACAAATTTATCAAAAATTATTCTCTTTTTTTTTTAATTACCTAACGTCCAAGTGACTCTGAAATCTAGCTACGGCTTATGCAACACCACTTATCATGTCCCTACTCAGGCTTTTACTTAATAAGTTTTATAGCCTTTGCCTACTCGTGAGTGGATTTACTCTTTATGTTTAAAGTTACTATAATTTCATGTAATCCATGAGTGAAAATTCTAGGAAAAAAACAATCGCTGAGAACTATTCTCACATTTTCATTTAACTTTTTATATGGATTTTCACCATGATCAGTTTACGAGTGTACTAACAAATTACACAGTAAAAAAAGGATTTCACTCAGAATAGACGAGGATACGGAGTGCGTAGTGTATGCTCAAGTTATAAGGTCTAAATTTGGCATGTTTTATTTATTTATTTATTTATTTAAACTTCATGTACAGAAAAAAAGGACATTGCTAAAAAAAAATATCTTCTAACCAACAAAACACAGACTAGTGATATTGGTCAAAACGTTTGATACCATATATAGCTGTTCGCAATCAGAGGGTACATAGTACTTGAACATGACAAAAATTACAAATTGATGACAATAAGGAAGGCAAAGGAAAGGGGAGTTTATAGAAAGAGGTAGAGGAAAAAACTAAGTGAAGAGGTTCTTATAATAAATAGTAACGTCTCAGACGTTTCTAAAAAGTTATTAGAGAAGGTGCATTTATTTACAAGGAGAAGTAATTCATTCCATAGTCTGGCCGCTTGGACAGAGAAGGAATTATTGAAGAATGATGTGTTATGGCGAGGAATGGAAAGTGTTCTTTCTTGGGAAGAACGAAGTGATAGACCATGATTTAAGAGGTATTTATGTAAAATTTCTATTATTTGATAAAAACATGTAATAAGTTTATTATATAGTTATACTTTTATATACAAGACAGTTTATTTTTATTTTTAGATTACTTAAGCGAAAACCTTTAATTGGAATGGTATTTTTTATATTATATTATGTTATTTTTGTTAAATATTCTGTTGGTTTTCCAATCAATAAATAAAAAGATACATTATTCTTCAGATCTAGACGTTATTATCAGCAGTCACCAAAAGCTGGCATTATATTACGATCAATAAATGTTATATTACGTATGTAAATATTACATAAGGACAATTCAAATAGTCCTTTTCAGGTTAGATCTATAAAAATAATCTAATCACAATATCCTTTTATTTGTGATGTATTATGGTGGGACGATAGTAAAGTTTGTCCTTATTTTTTATACTTATCGATTTATACGAACAGGCAATTTTGTCGTTATGAGTAGAATCACAGAATGTATTTATAAGTAAGCTTTTCACAAATCACAGAGAGCATTATTTATTTACCAAATGAAACGATTACATCAAACATTCATAATCTATTGGATGAATGATTTGCTACTAATCGAGCTTTTCTGTTAGTCGCATCAATAACTTATATAACAAGTGATTATGTTCAAAAATAAATTAGATATTACACACATTTTAAAGGTAAATACGATATATTTAATGTAGTAATTTTTTTTGTTGATAAACTAACTATCCATCATACTGCTTTCCCACAGGGGTAGGAAAAAAGTATAGAACGTAATACCAATCTACCTTTGCAAACAATCTTCGCTTCTTTCACATTCATGGATATCCTCATACATACCCGCCAATTATTTTGACTAATATTTTTTGGCATCGTAAGGGAAGGGTAATTATCTTTAACCTAATTATGAGTATTTTAATGTTTTAGAATTAGTACATAAACATTGATGATGATAAGATTCTTGTCAAAACCGGTTGGAAAAAGTGTTTTAAAAAAAAGTGGTTAAAACAAAGTTGTTTTATTATATAAAGTTTATAAAATGTATTGTTGGGTAGTATATCCAAAATAAAACAAGGCTTGTTGGATTGAATTCTACATTTATTTATGTATATGTTAATACGTGACGCGTTTCGTCTTCTTAGGACATTATCGAACACTGACTTGTAACTGCGGACAGATGGTAGAATTCCATATTTAATTGTTGGATTATATATCCAAAATAAAACAAGTTTTTTTGGATTGAAAAGTATCTGCGAAAATCATTCAAGAAAATATATCATTCACATTTATTGTGCATGCCAAAGCTAGCTTAAATTTGAATTCAATTTTACTCAAAACCTCTTTCAAAACAAAAGTCCATTATTCAAAAATTGAAGAAGAAACGTCTCAAACAAAATTTTTAACCGAATGAAGTAGGCCATAACTGGTACGATTGCTCTTGAGCACAGTGTAGGTACTAGTTTACTTAGGTGCATTGTTAAGCTAAGCAAAATGGATTCAGACTCTGTGATCCCAATTCGTTCTGCGAAAGAAAATTCCACACAAAAGATTCAATTTCGCGAAACTCTTTCAGATGGTATCGCTAGAGGATAAGTGGAAAATGGACGCTCTCTTCATATTGAAAACTTATGACCTTTGAACGAAAATAATATTTTTTTCATTTTTCATTTATTTTTCGGACATATTTTCCGTAAACAATGTTTTCTCGCTAGTGAAATGGAATTGTAGAAAACAACTTTATTCGATTTCGAGAAATGAAATCGATGTCGTGAGCTTTTGTAGCGTGGAGCTTTTTAAAACGGTTTTATTAGTTTGACCCTATTGTATCGACTTTCAACCAAAAATCGATTTGAATCTTCACATAGGTAAGTATGTATGTTAGAAGGTTCTAACATATTTTTATTAAAATTGTATTCTACTTATTCTAAGCCTTATCGGCACCTAATGGTGCATAGGGCACTGCATCGATTGTAAATTGCATGAAGGCAAGGTGATCAGTCCTGCACTTCAGGTGCCAGTGCAGGGTAATATTGAATAAATATTAGAGTGAAAAAATAACTTATATTTATTTTACTCTCCCCCCCCGGGAATCAAACCCGGGAACTCCAGTACGGTTGCCAAGCGCGACGACTATTAACTACGGAGGTGGACAAATATAGATGAAGAAGAATATGGAAGTCTGGGTATATACAGGGCTTATGACCTTTCATAGACTGATTGATGATCACTTTACACAAGTGTAACATCCACCAATTCTACACATGATTGACAACAATAATACTCATATTTTCGTGGTGAATGTTGCACGTGTATAAAGTGAGTAATACCCTGTGAATACCCTCATTTCCTTTTTCTTCTTTATCTCTCTTGAGACCTCAAAATGTAAACATAACTCGTGGGCGAAGAAAACCCAGATTTAAAAAAAAGCATTTAAACACACTCAAAACGTTTAGAACAAAGTTTAAGGTTTAATTTATAATGTTTTTTTAAGTCAATAAAAAAAACTAACTAACCATCACGCCGCTTCCCCGCAGGGGTAGGCAGAGAGAATCAAACGCCACACCACTCTGTCTTTGCAAACATTCTTTGCCTCTTCTACATTCATGCATCTCCTCATACATACCCGACGATTATTACGACTCCTGACCCGGCCGCTTTCAAGTATTTGACATACCTGATTGTGCCAAGTTTTTCTCGGTCGTCCTCTGCTTCTTTTTCCATCTACATTCGCCTCATAAATTTGTTTAACCGTTCTTTCTTCACTCATACGCTCCACATGTCCAAAACATCTCAACACACCTTTCTTAATTTTATCGATAATGCTTATCTCAGCCTTACATTCTTTCCTTATTTCATCATTCGAACATCTATCAAACATCGTTTTGCCACACATTCGTCTGAGGGAAAGCATTTCGACTGCATTCAGTCTGCTTTCATCCTTCTTTTGCCAACTCCATGCTTCGCTTCCATACAAAAGGGAATAAATAATAAATGTTAAAATAAATATCTTTGAATGCATTGCGATGCCCATTTAATTATTGTTCGTCGAATGTAAAAATTATAAGAAACATAATTTTAAGAAACACCATTTGATATTGGACAAATTTCAAAATGGCATCTTTGGTATTTGAAAGCATAAGATACATATATAATATATTCAATAAATTAAATAAAAAAAAACTAATGAAACATTCCCAATCAGGTATCTGAAAAAGTAGTAATTTGGTTTTTCATCCACATATATATTAAAGTTACAGCCGTCGTAAGTAAAAATACATTTTATCAGAAGCCACGTTTGAGTGAATTTCAAATTCGCAAAATCATTTTGGTGTTAAACGCCCGATTCCATTCAGTAGGCTTAGCGCCGAACGCAACTAACTCACTTTTGAAAAGGATTTAGTAATAAATATTTTTAAAGTAAAATATAAGACTTCAGCTTTCGGATATTGTCAACTTAGAATTAACAGACAAAACTATCTAACCATCATACCGATTACCCTTAAAAGTAGGCCTTGTCTTGCTGAAAGACAAGTAAACAATATACCATGTATACGTATTTATAATCTTACTGGTGAAAGTTTCAGTTTAAAGCATATTGCAAATCTGAAAGGTCGTTTAGAAGGTTTACCCGCTATAAATAATTGAAAACATATTAGTTCTCAATGTTTTATAAATAAAAACTTTCTGACTAACCATCATACCGCTTCTCCGAAGGGGTTAGCAGAGAGAATATAAAGCCACACTGATTTGACTTTGCAAACAGTTCCTCATACATACCTGTTGTATAATCCGACTCCTGACTTGACTACGCCCAAGTATTTAATATACTTGGATAATGCCAAGTTTCTTTTATCTTCCTTTGCTTCTGTTTCCAACAAATAATAAAAATGTGTCGGGCTGTGGTCCCGTGTTTAGTATCGCGGACTCTTGAGTCAGAGTTCCTGGTTTCGAACCCATTCTACAACAATTGGACACCTATTTCAATGATAAGCCGCTATTTTTATGATATATGAGCTCACAGAAATAGTAGAAAAATAGTAAAAAGTATTTTTGTAAATAATAGAAACACAAATATTTATCTGTGTAAAAAAATAATCATCGTTTAAGGCACTTCTAAAACTCCTTTAAAATAAATACATAGAAAAATTTCATAAAATAAAAATACTGTATGTTTAACCAATTTTTATTGGCACTTTTCTTCGACCAGTTTTGACAAGAACCTTGTCATCATCAGGGTAAAATATAAACTATTATAAAGTTTATAAAATGTGGCACAAAAATTTCTGCTAAAAACATTCAGGAAACCACGTTTTAAGTAATCTGTTTCTCATTATTTCCACATAAATTCTACTCTAGAGATTTTTTATATTTATTTAAACAAATAAATACAAAAGAGTTAATATGAGGTATTTGTTTGTGGTCCTGAACCAACCGTTTAGATTGTAAAAATATTCATCTGGTTATGTTGTTTTTGATTACGGTAATTGCGAAAACCGACCCCTGTGCAGTAATTGCCGCAGTTT
Source organism: Brachycentrus maculatus (assembly GCF_059751285.1). Classification (NCBI taxonomy): domain Eukaryota; kingdom Metazoa; phylum Arthropoda; class Insecta; order Trichoptera; family Brachycentridae; genus Brachycentrus; species Brachycentrus maculatus. The sequence goes on along the minus strand of NW_028281080.1, from coordinate 151,578 downwards.
ACAACCCTTCAATCAATTTAATTAGCGAATCGGAATCGGCCCGGCGATTACGTTTTAATGCCGAGTTATTCGAATGAAAACCGGATTTATTTTCGCTGAAAACTACCCTCGACTATTGTTTTTGCATAATAAATGACGGATTGGAATGGAATGGAAAAGGTCTGTGAAATGGGCTGTAAATACTGATAGTATTATGTTAATTAATAGATGGATTATTTACATGAACGTTAATTACTAATTACGGCCAAACAAAATATTTATTTGAAACGATTTCAAATGGATTTATTTTGTATTTTTACAATGAATTTTGATTGCTCACATACATTTCTTGTAATTTAAAATACTACACTATCACTGGTAGTCTATTTACATTTAATTGTTGGGTAATATATCCAAAATTAAACACAATTATTGCACTTTTATTTTAGATAAATATGATAAAATGTGACGCGTTTCATTTTACTAAAACATTATCAAATACACGTTTTTTGTATTCTATCAACTGTCTGCAGTTACAATAAATATATATTTTTTAAATATTTGTATTTTGTATATTACAAGCATTGTTAAAAAAATATATATGTGGTTAAATTTGTGGTATGGTAATATAACACTCCTCTTATCATTCATCGTTTACTTTGTGTAACACCACATTAAAAAAGCTACAACGTGACCATCGATTTCGGAATAATCATTCCATCATCAGGTCTAATGTAGATGAAAATGAAATTTTTACGGTATGACATGTATAAAAAATAGAAAAAAAATTGAAAGAGAGAAAGAAGAGAAAATTGATGTATTTTTTTTTAAAAGAGAAATATTTGCGCTTATTTTATTTACACAAATATTTCAATTTTATATTAGAAATAGGTATCAAATTGTAGTAGAGGGGTTAAAACCAAGATATACATATATATATATATAAATATATATATATATATATATATATATATATATATATATATATATATATATATATATATATATATATATATATATATATATATATATATATATATATATATATATATATATATATATATATATATATATATATATATATATATATATATATTTATATATATATTTATATATATATATATATATATATATATATATATATATATATATATATATATATATATATATATATATATATATATATATATATATATATATATATATATATATATATATATATATATATATATATAAATATATATATATATATATATATATATATATATATATATATAAATATATATATGTATATATATATATATATATATATATATATATATATATATATATATATATATATATATATATATATATATATATAAATATATACATTTATGTGTCATAAACTGCAATAGATATGCATTTAATGTGAATAATAAACCCATAATAAACAATATGACGATGATTAAAGCATCCCCTTTACTGTCTGTGTTCCCATAATAAATTAATAAAAATAAGAAAAAGAAAAATAGGCTCCTACCCTCTCTTCATCCTTCAATATCTCAAGGACACAGCTCTAAAATTTAGACTTGGCTTCACATACGGTGTTTGAAAATGATGTGGAATGCATCAAAATACATCGCTCACTCCTTTCAACAACGTCATATATCAAAAATCGTCAATTTTCAGTTGTGCATGTTTTCGGAATGCCCTGAAAATGTACTATATCCTAGCAAAAGCGGCATATTTTTAACTTAATATTTACCAGCTACACTAAAGAAAGTGTTGTTTTTGCATATTGAAGAAAAGGTATTTTAATTATATACTATTTATTTTTCAAATTGAGAAAAAACATTCAGGTTTTACTTAAAAAGATCTGTTGCACAGTAAAAAGTTCAATAAGTGGCTTGATATTTATTTTTAATACATTTCATTATATTCTAAAACTTTAAAAATGATCACCTGAAAAAACAAGTTTTTTTTTTATAAATGACGTTGTTGAAAGGAGTAAGCGATACGGTGTTGTAGAATGCATCAAAATACATGGTACAATAGATTTGAATAAATATTGGTATTTACCAAGTTAAACTTTATTAGGCTCAACATAAAAGGTGTAATAGTCAACAAAAACTAATTTAGTAATGCTATTCCTTATAACTATTTAATTTAAATTAAAATCTAAAATGAATGATTACGTTTACAACGGTCTAATGCCGTTCTCGCTGGTAGAAAGGATGAGGAAAAATGACAATATTTTAAATTTGTGAGTGAGTCTTAAACTGAACCATTTGTAAGCACCAAAAGTTTACTTTACCTAAATACGTACGTAACATAACATAAATGTCGTTAAACTGTGTTTCCTTTTGGAAAATTTGTTTTACTGCCTCGAAGTGGAGTTCTTCAAAATTATTTTACAACCAAATACTCCCCCAAGACGTTTACTGTAAAAGTCTTAAAATGTTTATTTTAGTATGACATAAATATAAAACATTTGTGTAACACCACTTTTGAGTTTATAAATATAAACACAACTAGTTTCGAGAACTACGGATGTTTAATCAAGATGTGAAAAAGAAAAAGAGTTGTCAAAAGTATTGTTTTTGTAAAAATTTAAGTATGTCCAAATACTTGTTCCCAGATCTGTGTTTTCTCCACTTATTGAGAGTTATTTTCACATTTTTTATGTCCAAAAATAATATGAAATAACTCCTGTAATTGGAGATAATCCAGATATTGTGAACAAGTATTTGGACACACTAAAAATGTTGTAAATAAAATAAATGTTGAAAAAATTATATAATGGTTATTTTATTATCCATGTAATCGATTATTTTAAAATCGAGTAGTTGAGATGATTTAGGCATATGGAACGAATGAGTGAAGAATGAACAGTATACTAAAATTATGTGTCTCGTGTAGCATATAATCAGAGGAAGACCGTGGAAAACTTGTCATGGTCAAGGTTTTCAAATGCTTAAAAGTGGTCAGGTAAGGAGTGGTGAAACAAGGAAATAATGTAGTTAGCATTATCGATAAAATTAACGGTTTGGTGAGATGGTTTGGACATGTGGAATGATTGAATTAAATATGAAAAACGAATGAAAAAAAATTACAATTTAGTTGGTAAAGGAGCAGGGGAAAACCAAGAAAATATGTCAGAATAAAAAAAAAATTACATTTTAAAGTGGTCAGTCGGCTGCTAAGTATAAAGGGTGCATGAATACTGAAGAAGCGAAGATTGTTCTATACAATGCTGTGCCTTATGCACCACTGGATACGTATAAAGGTCAGAAAAAGAAGAATTAAAGAAATATTCTCAATATTATTAATGGACACTATAGACTTCGTAAGCCAACTTATACAGATACGGTCATTAATAATATTTCCAATCATCCAATTTCCCACAAACATTCCGCTTTCCACTCGATGATACATCGCTTAGTGAATGTCCCGTTATCCAAATCTAACTTTGACACCGAGCTTAATACGATCAAACAAATTGCGTTAAATAATGGTTATAATGTAGAATTAATTAATTCTCTTTTAAATAAAAAAATTAAACAAAGAACCTTAAAACAGTTTTTATTTCCCAAAATAATTAATGATAATAATAATAATAAATGGAGAAGAATAATGTTTATAAATAATATAACGAATAAAGTAACTAAATATTTACCAAAAAATATAAGACCGGCATTTTATACTAATAATAATATTGGGAAAATCCTTTTAAATAATAAAGATAAAAATAATATCCTAGACAATTCTGGTATATACCAATTAACTTATGATTCTTGTCCTTCGAAATATATTGGTAGAACGTCGCGTAATTTTAATACCAGAATTAAAGAACACATACGATGTCTAAACAATAATAACTTCTCCGAATTTGCCAATCACCTCATAGAATCAAATCACGTCTTCAAAAAAGACACGGGAGTAAAAATATTAAACACTAATAATAAAGGGTAAAAACTAAATAATATGGAGATTTTTATATTAGGAAAGCACTTAAAAATAATATTCCTCTAATTAACAACCAAATAAATTTTACATATAGTCCATTGTTTGATTCGACATCGATTAAACACGATTCGTCAATATCCAATTCGAACCCCCCCCACTCCTCTCATCCTATAAGTATATAAGTAGATTCGATTCCTAGTCTAATTTTAATATACGTTTAACCTCGGCTCGTAACGCATGTCTATATTGAAAACTATAGTGCATGTTGGTCTTCGGGTCGACCAAAAATCGCATGTGTTAGACATTTTGTGTAGTTTTGAGTGTGTAAATGGTGCTATGGTGGTGAAGGGTAGTATTGTTTGCATGCTGTGTTAGTGATTGTCCTGACGAAGAGACGGGTACGTCTCGAAACCGGTAGACGTAAAAATCTCGGTGAGTGGTTATATACTAATTTTATTAACATTTTTGTAAAAAAAAAATAAGTAAGAATTAAAGAAAGGTTAATGTATTAAATATCTTATTTTTTGACATCTCATCAATGATGAATAAGATTATGCATGTCTGGGCATTTACGGGGCTGATGACCGTCATAGGCTGGTTTAAGTGATCACTTTACACACGTGTAACATTCACCAATTCTACCCATTATTGACAACCACACTACTCAAATCTTGGAAGTTCTATATATATTAACCAAATTTAAACATTATTCTTGAATCACCTGAACTTCACCAGAGACATCTATTGGTGAGATGAAAAGAAGATTTTTATTAAACAGAAACTCTTTTATTAGTGTGTGAGGTCCGAATCCTGGATTACAAACTTCCATATTCTTCTTCATCTTTGATGAGATGTCAAAAAATAATATGAAAATAACTCCTGTAATTGGAGATAATCCAGATTTTGTGAACAAGTATTTGGACACAATCAAAATGTTATTATTAAATGAATTTAAGATTTATAATATGAATGTGGAAGAACAGATTATGTGGAAGTGGTAGATTAGTGTTATGTTCTCTTCTCTCTGCCTACCCCTGCAGATAATCGGCGTGATGGTTGGTTAGTTAGCTTGTAATATCCTAACTTTATGATAAAATTTGAAAAATATTTATGTGTTTTTATGGCAGTTATTATTTTAATTTTATAACTTCGCTCGTAAAATTGTGACTAATAAAAACGTTAATAAAATAACATGCGATGTTTTGCAGTCAAGCCGCTTACAGTTTATTTGTTTCTCCAAATAGGTCGTTAAATGTGTCTTAAGGGCGTGCGTTTATAACGCTTTAACGACAAATTTATAGAAGTTTGATAAAAAAAAAACTTGTATACGCCTAGCGGTCGCGTTATAATAAAAATATATTAGATAACACAAAGAGAAACATATTTTTTAAATTTGATTTTTGAAATCGGCAGTGACATTGTGGTTATTATTTATTAATTTATAAATTAAGTTTTACTCAGTAAATACCGCTTTTTCTTAAAACCTAAGGTGACACGTGTTTCGATGCTGTCCGCATCATTTTCCAAAACGTGTCACAATAGAGTTAAAAAAATATAATATAATAGTAGTATTTACCAAGTAAAACTTCAATTAGCACGTTATTGTCAGGACACGTATACAAACGTTTTTTTTCTCATTTTTGCGTAGGAAGCGGGTTACATATAAATACGCTTTTATTTCGGAATCGTCCTGTTGGAGTCCTAATGAAGATTTTTTCAAAATTTCCCTCCATTTAGGTTTTTGTTTGGAAAAAAAATCATTAAATGATTTTCACAAAAAAAGTTTTTTTAATACCCCGCATTTCCATTTCCCCTCGTTAAAGTTTTTTCCTTTTCGTCCGTTTAAAAATATATGTAGGCACATATATTTTATATTATACAGTAAAATAATTATACTTATACCATATTGTATGTTTTCTGTGTCATATTGTTATCCTACGTACAGTTATATTCCTATGGCTTTATCTTTATGGGATTTTCTGTTTATTTAAAAAATATTTATAGCATTTATTTTGGAGTTAATCATTTTATTTGATTTTTTTCAAAAATATTAATAAGGTTAGTTAGTATATAACCACTCACCGTTTGCATGCTGATGTAGTGATTTTCCTGACGAAGAGACGGGTAGATTTTGAAACCGGTTGACAAAAATCTCGGTGAGAGATTATATACTAACATTACTTTTAAAAATTGCAATAAAAATGTTTGTTATTCCTTTTTCTTGATTTTAATTACCATATTTTCACAATATAAGTGATTTTTCACTGTAATATTTATTCAATATCACCCTGGACTGGTAACTGAAGCGGAGGGCTGATCACCTTTCCTTCACGTGTAAACGATTAAGATAAATCAGACTGGTCTGGTACCAGTCTGATGATGTCGGTAACGACGAAACCCGGTCGCTGGTCAAATAAAAAAGTGGAAAAGCTAAAAATATTGGTTTTAATCTAATAATAAATTAAAAATGCAATTCCATCACGAAGTGTCAGTGGATAATATAAATCGATTAAGATAAACACTGCGTTAATATGACACAGTGCCCTATGCACCATTGGGGTGCGGATAAGGGTTTTATTATTATTATTATTTATATTTTCACAACGTATTACGTTTTGAAATTGCCTTCGTGCACCGTAATTCTCCGAGCACAAGCAATGTTATGCACAAATTCACCTCATTAGAGAATTCTCGCTTCAGTTATACTCTAGTTTCGAACTCCGTGCATTATTAACAAATATCATTCTTAAGCTTTGGCACAGACACCGAAACGTTGGCTGTAATTCTCCCCCTCAAACGTCGGAAGTCGTATCGTGCATACGTACGTTCCCACAGCAGTTGTTTACGTCTGCGAGCGACTTGAGAACAACGTCTTGATCTGCTTAAAGTTATGCAATCGACCAGAAGTGGGGAACCTTTTCGTCTCTATAGGCCACATTTACAACGTAAGTTAGTCAAAACGCTATGTTAAAAAAATGAAAAAATATATTTTCATATTTTGTTGTTGTTGTTGTTGTTGCATGTACCATTCAAAATTGTTATCATTTATACATGTCAGACCGTAAAAATTTCATTTTTTTCTACATTTGACCTGATGATGGAATAATTATTCCAAAACCGGTAATCACGGTGTAACGTTTTTAAAGTGGTATTACACATGGTGTACGATGAATGATAAGGAAAATTTTATATAACCATACCAAATGTAACAATGCTTTTAATATACAAAATACAAATATTTAAAAATATATATATATATATTTATTGTAACTGCAGACAGTTAGTAGAATACAAAAAAAGATCGAGTATTCGAAATATCTTTGTATTTGAAGAATAATTGTAGCTTAATAAATTGAGAAGTTTGGTTATCCTTCGTCGATAAAATATCGTACAGTGATCAAAATATCGTACCCTGTAAATGTCTGGACTTTCCAGATTTCTTCGTCATCTATGTTCGAGAAATCATAAAAAGTTAAAATAAGTTCTCTAAACATGTTTAAGTAATATTATAGGTACCACAATTTTATTCATTATTAAGTTCATTAATCACATCTTTTTTTCGTTTTTTTTTCTGCCATAATACCACTTTCTCACTTACCCCCTAAACTCTCTGTTAGAATTTCGTAAATTAAAAGTGTCCACATTGTCCCACATTTCCTTCAAACTTTTTCGGAGTTTATCACATTATTTTGCCTTCATAAAGCGAGAGTAAGGAGGAAGATGAAAATAGTTTTTTTTAATTTGAATTAAACATAAAATTTATGAATTTCGTGGAACAGAAATGTATACTGTTTGATTCTGATTGCATTAAAAATTCTTGGAAGTTCTGTATATATATATGAACCAGTTAAGAAACCTTGTTCTTTAATCACTAGAACTTCACTAGAGACATCTATTGGTGAGATGAAAATAAGCTTCTTATTGAGCAGAAACTTTTATATTAATTTGAGGAATGAGGTTGTCAATAATGGGTAGAATTCGTGAATGTTACACGTGTGTAAAGTGTTCACTTATACCAGCCTATGACAGTCGTCAGCCCCGTTAATGCCCAGACTTCCATATTCTTCTTCATCTTTGATGAGATGTCAAAAAATAATATGAAAAATAACTCCTATAATTCGAGATATTCCAGATTTGTGAACAAGTATTTGGACACATTCAAAATGTTGTAAATATTATACGTTTATATAGGTCGTAATCCTTGTAAATACTCAGACTTCAACATATTTCACCATCATTGATGAGATGTCAATGAAAAATACTGTTTTAATGAAGTAAGAAAATATTTAAGTCTCACATTTTAAAATTAATATTAGTATTTTCTTAAGAGAGGGCGCCACCGCATAAAGATATTTACTTCTTCCTTGGCTGTCGGAATACACCTTCCAGATAATCCTCATCAACATAAAAAGCGGATGTCATCCTATTGTTAACTTTTAGCCGGGAGAAGAAAGAGAGGAAAATTTATCGCCTTCCTTTTCTGAGACGCTGAAAAACATCCTGGAATGAACTGCAGCCCAGAAGAGATTGAAAGAGCAAAATAAATACTAAAAAAATATACAGAAATACGGGTAAATATGAGAGAAATGGGCGGTTTATAGAGTGTTGCTTCAACATTGAGGTTTTAGCTAAAGTAAAGTACCTCAAACGTGTATTATTCTTTTTAACCCTTCGCCATATAAAGCATTTTTGATTTTTTTTTCGGAGTTCACTTTGTGGTAAGACATGATTTAAATTATGATCAAAAAAATTCACAACATTTTCAGTGTATCCAAATACTTGTTCACGAAATCTGGATTATCTCACCATTGGGGTGCGATTAAGGGTTTTATTATTATTAATAAAGTATTAGATGTCACGGTGTTAAGCTTATTATATTCAGTTCTCCAACTTTTACCCACAATGCAACTCAAAAATGCATTTTTGCTACGTTTTAAATGCATTCGCAAATTAAAGAACATTTTTCTCTAATTAAAAATAAAACTTCACATGCTTTGTGTTTTCATACGTTAGAACTAATAACAGTCTACATACCTTAATTTATAATCCCGTATTTGAAATATAAAATATCAAAACCTTGCACAATACCACATTTAAGTAATTAATGAACTCAAAGGAAGTATTATACAAGTTTTTAATATTTTATTTTAATTAATTTTATTTTTATACTGATATTTATTTTACATTTGTAAACACGACTAGTTTAGAGAACAATAAATGTTCTCATTAACAGGTGAACTTACAAACGACAGTTAGTATTGAATTTATATATTCACAATAATTTGAGTGTGTACAAATCTTTTTTCACAAATATGGGTTATTTATATCAAGATTCTTTTATTGATAAGTGAAGTGAAACATGAATTTGGCAAAAAAAGGATGAAAGTAGACTGAATGCAGTCAAAATGCGATCTCTCAGAAGAATGTGCGACAAAACGATGTATGATAGATGTTCGAATAGTGAATAAGGAAGGAATGCAAATCTGAGATAAGCATTATCGATAAAATTAAGAAAGGTGTGTTGAGATGGTTTAGACATGTAGAACGAATGAGTGGGGAAAGAACGGTAAAACAAATTTATGAGGCGAATGTAACTGGGAAAAGAAGCAGAGGAAGACCGAGAAAACATGGCACGATCAAGTATGTCAAATACTTGTAAGTGGTCAGGTTAGGAGTCGTAACAATCGACGGGTATGTATGAGGAGATGCATGAACGTGGAAGAGGCGAAGAATGTTTGCAAAGACAGAGTGGTGTGGCGTTCTATTCTCTCTGCCTACCCCTGCGGGGAACCGGCGTGATGGTTAGTTAGTTAAATAGTTAGTTCTTTTATTGATATCTCAACATCATATCGAATCGTCCTTTTTCTACAATGTGTATTACTTCTCTATTTTTTAAAAAAAATTTTAATCGTGTTTTTATTCGAACTCTTTTAACTTATCGAATTTTTTCATTCTGCTTTAGAACTACGTTTTAAATGTGTCCTTTTTACAGTGACTATAATGTCTCTCTTTTTTCCTGCGTTTTAAAACGACTTCTTTCCAACAATATTTCAAACACATTTTGTATATTAAAACCATTGTTAACTTTGTGGTATGGTAATATTACACTCTCATTATCATTCATGGTTCACTTCGTGTAATTTGAAATGTGGCGCTTTAGCATCACATTTCAAATAACTCCTTTTTATAGTGTACAACAACTCTTTTTTATATTATTTTTTGACATCTCATCAAAGATGAAGAAGAATATGGAAGTCTGGGCATTTACGGGGCTGACGACCGTCATCGGCTGGTTTAAGTGATCACTTTACACACGTGTAACATTCACCAATTCTACCCATTATTGACAACCACACTACTCAAATTTTTGGAAGTTCTTTATACATGAACCAATTTAGAAACCTTGTTCTTGAATCACTAGAACTTCACTAGAGACATTTATTGGTGAGATGTAAAGAAGCAAGATGAACAAGTATTTGGACACACTCAAAATGTTGTAACTCTTTTTCCACGAGTCTTAAAATATATTTTCATTCAAACGCTTTCAACGTGTCACATATTAATAATTTTTATTAATAAATTTGAAGTATTTGAAATGTAGTGATATATCGGTCACTCCTTTCAAGAACGTCATAAATCAAAAAACTTGATTTTTCAGGAGAACGTTTATAAAGTTTAAAAATATAGCACAATGTATTAATAATAAATATCAAGCCACTTATTGAACTTTTTACAGTGCAACAAAACTTTTCAGGTAAAACCTGAAGGTTTTTTCTCCATTTAAAAAATATTTGGTTTATTTTAAAAAATAAGTAAACAATACCTTTTCTTCAAAATGCAAAAACAACATTTTCTGCCCTGTAGCGGGTAAATATTAAGTATATTAAAGTATATTTTCTGGGTATTCTGAAAATATGCACATCTGAAAATTGACCATTTTTGAATTATGACGTTCTTGAAAGGAGTGGGCGATATCACCACGTTTCAAATACTTTAATTTTTTTATGGTAGCTTAGGTGATAGTCCAAGTTGACATTCATCACCATAAAAATTCGCTAAAAATTGTGTAATTCTCATACGCAGATTGAGATTGGAGTTGCTATTTCAAGAGATCACGCTTTTCACACATTTACATTAAATTTGATACAAAAAACTCTCGTGTTTCAAAATAATATTTGATTAAGCTCTACCAAAATATTCAGCACGTGCTTTTATAAATAAATCATGAAAAATTCAGGCATGAAGCTCAAGGATATTTTCGTCTCGCGAATTTTTTTTACAAATTATTTAAAAACATTTTTCGCGAACTTATCTGAACAAATAACTCTCCGGGACTCGAGAAAAACATTTCTTTGAATTGAATTTTTTCGAAAAAAGCAAAAGTTGAACATTTTTACATTTCACTATATTATGTAACACGTTCAAGAGGCAAAAGTTGATTTCGCCTTGTTAAAAATTTACATCTGTCGGGTAAAACATGCGAAATTTGTCAAATTTGTTATGAAAATAATTTTGTTAAAGAAAAGTTATATTTAGGAACCTTTTAACGTGATTTTCGAAGTGTATTAATATATTTTTATATAACTAACTTTAAATGTTGTACGTCAGTTTTTGACATACTAATGAAGTGACCAAAAAACTTACTAAATTACTAATCGTCTTGCAGGGATAAGCAGAGAAAATGGAACGCCACACCAATCTATTTTTTTATCTATCTTTTGAAAACAATTTTCACCTCTTCCATATCGTGCATATCTATTCATTCAAACCCTTATCCGCACCCCAATGGTATAGAGCACTGCATCGTATAAGCGCAGTGTTATCTTGATTGTCAACACATGAAGGAAAGGTTATCAGCCCTCCGCTTCAGGTACCAGTCCAGGGAAATATTGAATAAATATAGGAGTGAAAAAATCATTTGAATTTATTTGACCACCCCCCCTTGGGAATCGAACCCGGAACGTCCAGAACGGTAGCCGAACGTGCTGACCATAACACTAAGGAGGCGGACAATCCTCATACATACCCACCGATTATTCCGACTTTTGACCTGACTACTTTCTGAAGTTTTTGAGTGTTTCAAAAACTGAAGTGTTTTATGAAAATACACACAGCACAAGATTTTTTTCACAATATTAGCTCTTGGTCAATATTTACCCATTACTTTATTTTTTGCCTTTAGTCGAAATAAATTTATTATTGTTATAAACAAATATAATATTTATTATTTATATTCAAAGCATTTACTTTGTGGTTAAACATTTTAATTGATATTAGTAATGTTAGTAAATAAGCACTCACCGACTACTTCTGTCTACCGGTTTCGAGACGTACCCGTCTCTTCGTCAGGACATACACTACAATTTAACAATCATGCGAACAACACTACACCACACCCACTTAGTACTATTCACATACACTATCACTACACATGCAAAACATGCAGAGCGAGTTGTTAGTCCCACCATGCTTTTGGGAAACTATGCTTAGCTCTGCATGTTTTGCATGTGTAGTGATAGTGTATGTGAATAGTACTAAGTGGGTGTGGTGTAGTGTTGTTCGCATGATTGTTAAATTGTAGTGTATGTCCTGACGAAGAGACGGGTACGTCTCGAAACCGGTAGACAGAAGTAGTCGGTGAGTGGTTATTTACTAACATTACTAATATCAATTAAATATAATATTTATTATTCCGTCTATAAGCGGTGGGTGCCTATACTTAACCAGCTATATTTTGTTTACAACTACATTGTTCTATAAAATAAGATAAAAATGATGGCAATAAAATTGTTAATAACACACGTAATTCTGGAGAGATGATGTAAGGAGATTAGTTCGCTGGTAATCGCAACACAGCGCTTCAGTGCTGCCACATTATTTAATAACGGTCACTGTTCTGTCCGTGATATGGACGTTGGAAAAGATTGTTTTGCATGTTTTCATAGCATGTTTGCCTTGGTTTTCCTCTGCTTCTATTACCAACTATATTACCCTGATACAATTGTTTTAATATTTTTTAAAGAGATACCTTGTGAGTATAAGAGAGGAGTTGGAAGACCTCAAAAAAGATGGTCTGACGACATACCCGCTGTGGGGGGTAAATACACACTACTCAAATTCTTGGAAGTTCTGTATATAAGAACCAATTTTGAAACATTGTTCTTGAATCATTAGAGCTTCACTAGAGACATCTTTTGGTGAGATGATATATACTCCATATTTTCTTAATCTTTGATGAGATGTCAACAAATAATATGAAAATAACTCCTGTAATTGGAGATAATCCAGATTTTGTGAACAAGTATTTGGAAACATTCAAAATGTTGTGATCAAATTTACGCGCAACGTGTTCACGCACCGATCAAGAGCACAGATCCGAAAAAATATGGACAAAAACACAGGCCAATCGAAGCCAATCGTCGTTTTAAAACGCTAACTGACGTGCCGGACGGTAATATTCCGTGTAATTCTGTGTAGTGGACAAACGCTCTTAGTCTTTTCAAGTTTATCCGTAATAACACCGTTAATACGCGTTGTACCACCCTGTATTTCAAGCTGAATAAATTCACATAAACTTTTAACAATATTTTTTTGTATTTAAAAAACATTTTTATGATAATTCACGATAAATAAATTCAATATACATATATTATAAACTTTTCTTAAACTTCATGACTAAATTTACTTATTTCTTTATAAAATCACGTGCCGAATATTTTAAATGACTTATTTTAACTTATAATTTTGTTAAAATATTTTTTATTGCATCTTAAAGGTTAGGATAGTGTAGAATTATTGTCGATTGTGGCCTTTGCATGGATCGATCAACTCCACAGCATCTGCCTTAGTGGTGAGAAAAACAAAAAAAAAACTCAACAGGAGAAAAAGGATGATCACTTGTATTGCAACTCAATGCCATAACTGTTCATTCCATATGTCACTCACTCCTTTCAAGAACGTCATAAATCAAAAAACTTGATGTTTCAGGAACGTTATTAAGTTTAAAAATATAATACAATGGATTAAAAATAAATATCAAGCCACTTTTTGAACTTTTTATTGTGCAACAGATCTTTTTAGGTAAAACCTGAAGTTTTTTCTCCATTTCAAAAATATTTAGTATGTTTAAAAAAATAATTCAACAATACCTTTTCTTCAAAATGCAAAAACAATAGTTTCTGCCCTGTAGCGGGTAAATATTAAGTTAAAAATATGTCTCTTTTGCTGGGATAAAGTACATTTTCTGGGCATTCCGAAAACATGCACAACTGAAAATTGACGATTTTTTTTATTTATGACGTTCTTGAAAGGAGTGAGCGATGTGTGTAAGTATATTTTTTCTAGATTCGCCATTTACTTTGTGGAATGACATCTTGATTATTTCAAAAAAATAAAACACTTCTATAAAACCACTTATTATATTTAATTTCATTACACACTACTAGTTTCGAAAACTATAGATGTTATTATCAACAGGTGATTACTTAACGATTAAACTGACGAGCACAAAAATTATTTAAATAAATAAAGAGGTGGGTGGGTTAGTAACTAGAGGGGGGATTTAGAGGCGGGACTTATTTAATGGGAACATAGACGATAACGGTGATGTATTTTGGAAAAACATATTATGAATAACATTATGACTTATCTTCATATGACTTTTTCTTATACTTCATATACTTTGTCCGACTCCGTAGTGTAATAGTTAGCGCGTTAAGTAACCGTGCTGAAGGTCTTGGGTTCGATTCCCAAGGGAGAGAAGAAAAAAAAATTATGATTTTACAATGTAATATTTATATATTACCCTGGACTGGAGTCTGAAGCGCAGGAGTGATCACCTTGCCTTCATGTAAGTAACGATCAAGAAAATGCACCATTGGGTGCGGATAAGTGTAAGAAGAAGAAGAGTTTAATTTTCTTTGTTTTTTTTGTATATTTTGTTTAAAAACTTTATTAAATAAAATAAATTGTTTTAACCACTTTTTTGGCATACTTTATCCAACCGGTTTTGACAAGAACCTTGTCATCATCGGGATTTATGTACTAAATTCTAAAACTTATAAAGTTAATAAAGTTTAAAACATATAAAGTTTAAAAAGTTAGTAAAATGTACCACAAAGTATTTAAAAAAAACATTCAAGAACAAAAAAAATGTTAATGTTTATATATTATATCTTTGATGTAGCTTCTTTTTTGTATACTTATATTTCCTTTCATATTTTTGTTGTTATTTTGTTTGTACAGTTTATTTTTTATAGCATTTTGTATAGTTTATTTGTTATATTAACTTTAGAGGCTTGCACACTTTATCCCAAGGTTTATAACACAGATAAAATAAAATAATAATAATAAAAATATGACCAGGTTGT
Source organism: Brachycentrus maculatus (assembly GCF_059751285.1). Taxonomy (NCBI): domain Eukaryota; kingdom Metazoa; phylum Arthropoda; class Insecta; order Trichoptera; family Brachycentridae; genus Brachycentrus; species Brachycentrus maculatus. The sequence continues at coordinate 136,282 of NW_028281080.1, read as the reverse complement.
GTAATATTAAACGACTGTGAATTCGGGAGACGGAAAGCAACTTGTACATTAAACAATGGAGTTAATGGATTGTTAATGGAGTGCGATACTTGTAGTCACGTTAGTGACAAAAGCAGTGTCTGACGTTGTTTGGTAATGAAAATTATGATGTGAACTCTAGCGAAAACTTAAATGGATAACACAATCAGTTTCTTCATTGTAATGTATTGTAAGTAATGCATGAATAAAATGTGTCTTTATCTTCGCTGTGTCGCTTGTGGATATTGACGATGATTTTAAATATCTTGTTGAAAACTTTATATACCTCTCAGATCAAGTCTATCGCTTCGTACATCCCAAGAAAGAATACGGAAAAACGGCCACATTTGCAGAAGAAAAAAAAAATTTTTATCACGACAATGCGCTTTCTCACACTTCAGCGGTTTCTATGGCAAAAATTCACGAATTATGGTTTGAACTACTTGACCACCCTCCTTACTCACCAGATCTAGCCCCAAGCGACTTTTTTTGTTCCCTAAGCTAAAAATTGCGCTCGGAGGACAGAGATTTTCATCGAATGAGGAAGCCATCACCTTCGTAAATGACTATTTTGCAGGGAAAGACGCCAACTACTATTTGGACGGGTTTAAGAAATGAGAGCATATCTGGGAGATGTGTATATACGTAAAAGGAGATTATGTAGAAAAATATAAATATTTTTATTTTTAAAAAGACTTGTTGTTGTTAGGTCGGAAACTTTTCAGACAAACCTTGTAAATACCTCTCAGATCATCGTCTATCACTTCGTTCTTCCCAAGAAAGAACACTCTCCATTCCTCGCCATAACACATCATTCTTCAGTAATTCCTTCTCTGTCCAAGCGACCAGACAATGGAATCAATTCACCACTCCTTATTTAAAAAAACTGTTTATTTTACTCAAATATGCAATGTCAACTATTTTCAAACTGACTTTCAAAGTTTCTTAAACTTTGAATTTGTAATCCAAGAACCGTCAAGAGAGTTGCCTTCATTAATCCCTTATTTTGTTTTGCTCCGATTACCTTTACTTAAATTACTTAAATTTCTAATCCTTTCTACTCCCAAACTGTTTAAGGTTTCAACTGCTTAATTCTCAACTCTCAAATTCGCTTAGCAATCCCCTAATCCTGGTATTAAAATACAATGCCCATTAAAAAATACAAAAAAAAAGACATTTAAGCTTAACAGCTTGCATTCTCCGTTCAGAGGTTTGAAAGTTAACGAAAGCGCTAACTACAAACCAATTTAAGCAATCAATCTCTTTTTTTATAAAAAAAAATAAAAGACTTACTTATTAACTAACCACCACGCCGATTCTCCGCAGGGGTTGGCAGAGAGAGAAGAACGCCACACCATTTTGTCTTTGCAAACTTTTTTCGACTCTTCCACGTTCATGCATCTCCTCGTACATGCCCGCCGATTATTTCGACTCCTAATTTAGAAGACTTTTTTTTTAAATGACATATTCACAAATTTGGGTCTCTCCATTTATAAATTCTCAAAATTAACAAAGATGAAGAAGAATATGGAAATCTTCATATTTATAAAATAAAATAAATAATAACCATATCCGCTCCCTAGGTGGAGCATATGGAGTCCACAAACTGTCTTCAGGCTTTTCTGTCGGCTGCCAGCTCCCTTGCATCCTCCCAAGTCAGATCCGCGTCCCTAAGTTCTGCTGACGAATTATATTTATGGGGCTTATAATTTATCATAGGCTGGTTAGTATATAACTTTATATACGTGTAACATTTACAATTTATTTTAATATGAATAACCCGCAAAGCCTATACTTTTGGAGGCTTGTCTTCAGGTAGGATAGTAAGAATAAGGAAGGTAAATGTGAAAAATACAATACAAATACCCAGGCCACTTGACAATAAATCTTTCTTGAATTTATTTTGCAACTGGCGGCCAGTTTCGCAGTCGAGCGTCTACCCAACTACGCTACGGTACTTGTTGACTGTAAAATCAGTGTTCAGTTTTAAAATTATTTTAATCCTTAAATAAAAATAGAGTTCTACAAATATATATAAACAATAATAATAAAAACCCTTATCCGCACGCAATGGTGTATAGGGCACTGCTTCATACAAACGCAGTGTTATTTTGATCGTTTACACATGAAAGAAAGGTGATCAGACCTCCGCTTCAGGTACCAGTCCAGGGTGATATTAAATAAATATTAAGTGGAAGAAATCACTTATATTTATTTGACCCCCCCTGGGAATCGAGCCCGGGACCTCCACAACGGTAGCCGAGCGTGCTGACCATTACTCTACGGAGGCGGACGAACATATCTTAAATTACAACATAAGACCGTTATGATTTCTGCTCCTGTTATTATACTCGTAAGTCATCTCAACAAAGGTATAAGAGGCCTGGCTAAGCGCAAGTTTTCCCCATTAGCTTTTGGTCCTTTAGCTTTTGAACGTATGTTTATACAGCCGAGGTAAGATCTGATGTTGGTGAAAGTAAGAGATCCGAAACTTTTAGGGTGTTTATGTAGGACTAAACGGTACTTAAATATTTACCCCAAAGGAGTTACAAGGATTTGCATCACTACGCTTGCTTTTGTTGACTTTTACAGCCTTGCTATTGAGCTTAATAGGAAATAATCTTTTGTATTTTATTAGTCACAATATTTATAATGTATTGTTATGTACATATGTAAGCACCAACTTTGTGATTTTCCATTTTATAATAAAAATGTAACTTTGTTTTAAAATCACTATAAATATTTTATTTTAACTTAATTATTATGTCTACCGGTTTCGAAGCTAACCGCTTAGCGGTAGACATCAACATTGAGTTAAAGTAAAACATTTATAACGATTTTTAAACAAAGTTACATTTTAATTACTTAAAATAAACTTATAATTCTGCTTCAAAATAACTGAAAAATGAAATTCATGAAAAAATGAAAACGCATTGAAAATATCGAGTTTTTATGTCTGTTTGCGCTCAACGTTGGTCCAAAAGAAGGGTGGCTTTCCAGATGGTCAAATATGTACGCTGAAATTTCCTCATATTTTTCAGTATGGGAAGTTCAGGGGAGCATTTCAGTGAGCAGCCTGTTTGTAAAATACAAAGCGATAAACCGGGTAAATGAAAATTCATTTGCATTTTTAAAAAATGGTTTCCATTATATTATACGTAAAATAATTTTATGCGCACGTTTTAAGTAACTCTTAATATTTTTGTTTGTATAAAAATTAGGTTACTTTCGGGATCTAAATCTAAATTTAAAATGAAATTCATGAATGGCAAATTACATATTTTTAAATAGAGCTTATAAAAGTAAAATTTATTTGTTTTGGATTTTGTTCTTTGCATAATTTATACGGGCAAAAAAATATTTGAATATGACCATATTATATTTATTACATTATTTTAACTTGATGTAGAGGAAATAAATATCCGCATAGCTGGGCTTATTGCTATAGCTATATCTTCCAACCAACCAAAATATTTTTAGTATTAAAAATATATAAACTTTTATTCACCAATACTGGTATTACTTAATTTTTTAATTGATTTGAAAATATGAAAATAAGCAGAGCTCACGATTTATCATTGACTGGTTTAAGTATTCAATTTATACACAGTGTTACATTCCTCATTCTACACATGAATAAAAACCTCATTACTAAAATTTCGGAAAAATGTGCAGATTAACATGCTACAATTCGAGTAATATGATTGACATGAAAAATATTTTTTTAAAAAACATGAAAACAATGGTGGATGTTATAAGGTATATAAAGTGATCACTTAAGCCAATGACAGGTCGTAATCTCTGTAAATATCAGACTTTCTTATTCTCATCTCAAACACATCTAATTCAAAAATGTCTTTTCACTCTTTTACACAGTTTTGTGTTCGAGTCCACTTTCTCACAACTTGATATTCTTTGTAACAACAGACTCCTCAAACCTGCAAAAACATATCATATTAAAATATAAATAATTATTACTTAAAAAATATATATATTTCGTTCACAGCGTTTTGATTGTGTCCAAATCCAAGATAAGAAATCTGCGTTCCTCGATTGGATATTAATTTTAATATTTTTTAGTTTTTTATTTTTAAAAAAAATTAGTAGTATGGTCAAGGGTCGAATGGTGAATGATATACGTGTCTCACTGAAACTAGCTTATGATAGATCGAAAATCCATTAAAAATTTAGTCATCTACATTGAGATGTAAGTACAAATATTTCACATAAGTTTATTGTTTATCTATGTTGAAATATCAATGAAAATCGAATTTATTTTTTGACATCTCATCGTCGGTCGTAAGCCCCGTAAATGCCCGGACTTCCATATTCTTCTTCATCTTTGATGAGATGTCAAAGAATAATATGAAAGCAACTCCTGTAACTGGAGATAATCCAGATTTTGTGAACAAGTATTTGGACACACTCAAAATGTTGTAAAATCGAATTTCATTTATAATTTTTACTACACATTTTCTTATGCCTTCTCATGTTTGTATTAATAATCATCATAAGAAATACAAAATTTAAGACCTTTTTTGGAGATTAAAAAATTACTTTTGAGTAATTAAATTTCTTACTGCTTTTTGGATTTGATAAAATCGATAATATTTGTCCCGCGTTGAAATGACTTGGCTGTTAAAAATATTAGATTAGGTTAAGCCACGCGAATGCTCTTTACTTGAGTTTATTAATTCTGAAAGTTATTTCCAAGAATTTAGGCTCTTCCCACACCATATTGTTGAGCTTATAAAGCTTTTCGCGTGGGCTGGATCGGATATTTTCTTTATTTTTATAAGATAAAAGCTAAAATGTTTACATCATTAGAAAATAACGACCATCGTAAAAATAATCCCTGTATTTTTTTTCTCGAAAAAAGCAGCAGATAACATATCATTTTAAAAATACTTGTTATATGTATATATATATATATATATATATATATATATATATATATATATATATATATATATATATATATATATATATATATATATATATATATATATATATATATATATATATATATATATATATATATATATATATATATATATATATATATATATATATATATATATATATATATATATATATATATATATATATATATATATATATATATATATATATATATATATATATATATATATATATATATATATATTATATAATATTTGTTATACGCAATGATTTGCATTATTTATTTACATATTATACAATACATTTGCTATTTATTTTATATAATCTAATCCAATTTGGTTCCCTTTTCATTATTCAAATGTGTATCAGGAGTGCATGAATGTGGAAGAAGTGAAGAGTACATGCAGTACATTTGTGTAGCTTTCTTTTTCAAGACGGTTTAAGTTTTTGGTAGTTTTTTTTAATTTTACATCTCGCTTGTTGAGATTTCATCATCTGATAAAACAAACAATTTTTTTGGAAAGCAATTTTCACAATCATTCAACTCCTGCTTAAATGGGATGAGATTCAAACTGAAATCTGTTTTTTTCCAACAGACATATGCTTTTAAAGCCAAAATCGGAAAAAAATGTTTCAGAGTTGGAATTTTAGCGGAGTGAGTTTCGTAACTTTCTACACTCATGATAGGATTGCCAGATGGGTCACTGTTACAAAACATCTCTCAGGACGCAAACACAACGGGACCTAGTCGGCTACATGTTGCCTTGTTGGTAGCTCGCTTGGTGGCTGAAAAATACATTAATTTTTAATCGCCCTACCTAAAAAACTAACTTTCTAACTTCCGCAGGGTAGGCAGAGAGAATAGAACGCCACACCACTCTGTCTTTGCAAACTCTCTTCGCCTCGTCCATATTCATGCATCTCCTCATATTTTATTTTATTTTATTTAAACTTCATGTGCCTACACAAAATTAATAAGTACATTGGCGGGCTTATTGCTTAAAAGCGATATCTTCCAACCAACTAAAAACAGACTAGTGATATTGATCAAAACGTTTAATACCATATATGGCTGTTTGCAATCGGAGGGTAGATAGTACTTGAAAATTGAACAAAAAACATAAATTACAAATTTACATATAATATACTATACATATACTACCAATAATATACTATAAGTATACTTGCATATTATTTTGACTCCTGACCTAACCGTGCAAAGTTTTTCTTGGTTTTTCTCTACTCCGTCTTCCAACTACATTCTACTAATTAATTTGTTTAACCGTTCCTTCTTTACTCATTCGTTCCACATGTTCAAACCATCTCAACACACCTTTCTTAATTTTATCGATAATGCTCATGTTTGCATTATTTCCTTATAACACCATTCGAACATCTATCATACATTCGTCTAAGAGATCTCATTTCAACTCCATTAACTCTACTATTATCCTTATTTTACCAACTCCATTTTTCACTTCGAAATATTATCAGGACTCCATTGTATACTGCCAGTTTATCTTTTCCTGTATAAATTGTGCAATGAGTTTACAATAATACTCGTAATAAAATCAGCTATTTAGGCTTTGGAGCTCAAACGATTTGAAAACTACCCTACGTTACCCTACTTACCTACTTTCTATGTAAAAACTACCCTACTAGCCCTGAAAGGAGTTTAAAAAAACTGTCCTGAATTGTTTTAAAAATATATACAGCGTCATATTTCTCCACGGAATGGCAGCTTTAAAGCTGTAATGTACGACGGGATATCAATTCTCCTTCTGATATAAAGAAATTCCAGAAAATGGAAGTCACGTAGCTCTTTGAGTAAGACGTGAACATAAACCATTTTCTTTGTTTTTCTTTCAAAGAAAGTTTCCCGTAACACATGCTTCTAGCAATTGTCTCGAAAATCCGAAGAAAAATGTGTTTATTAACGTTTTTATGACTTCGATTGTAACACACTATTCTGTCCGTTCTATAAAAATTGTTAAAAATTTATTATTGTTCATATTATTATTATTTGTACAAAAAGATATAGGATTTTTTATCCTGCGGTTGGTATATAAATACATATTGTTATGGGCAGAAAATTGTACGAAAAATCCCAAAAAACGAGGTATACTCGTCTATACATATATCAGTAGGTATACAATGTTACGGGTGAAATATTACACGAAAAAATCGTTAAATAGGGCAAATATCAATATAAGGTGTTACAAATTAGCTTACAAATTTGTCTCACATAATTACAAATTAAAGTTTAAAACTCATAAATTTCTCCATTGAAGGAGCCACCATCAACCAAACTCCAATTCTATCAAAATTATAACTAGTATACGTAAGCAATCCTACAACAGTGCATTTATATATCATTTCTTGAATGTTTTCCGCAGATACTTTGTGGTACATTTTATAATATCTATCTAATGTTTATACAAATCAACCTAATATTATTACCTTAAAATAACATTAAGGATTTTTATGGAGTGTGTGGAAGTTTTTGGTGAAATTATGTGACAAAAATGTTTTTTATTTCAAATAAACCCTGATGATGACAATGTATTATTGAAACCGGTAGGTTGAATTGTATTAATAAAAAAAGTTATGAAAACAAAGTTAATTAATTTTACAAAGATATTTATATATCTTTAAAAAATTAATGCCATATGAAATTATTCCCCTCATTCCCTCTTCTTCTTCTTCTTCTGTCTCTATCTCTCTCTCTCAAGCAAGTAACAAAAAAAGGCTGATCGCTCTCACCAAAAAACACTCGAGCTTTCGCAAAGAGCTTACGAAAGAACACACAAGACAAGATAATAATTTACGAAAAAAAAATAAATAAAACAGAAAACTCCATCAGACAGGACGCGAAACATGAATAATAAAAATGAGAGGAAAAACCCAACCTTCATGTACACACATCCCTCAGCGTGAGGAAGGTACTTTTCTTGTGTTTTACGTTTCCCGAGGGCTTTGCATTCGCGGAGATGTCCTTACTCGTCACACAGGGATTATGTTAATCTCTTTCCACACTTAGTCCCAATAAAACGCCGTGTTTCCTATGAATTATCGCCTAGGGGTAGCTCTGTTGAAAAACCGAAAATGAAGTGCTGAAAACTACTTTTCTAACCAAAAAAATATTTATTGTAACTGCAGACAGTTGGTAGACTTCCACATTGAATTGGTGGGTAATATATCCAAAATTAAACGCGGTAATTGGATTGAATTCGACTTTTATTTAAATAAGCATTTCAATAATGAACAATAAAATATTCATTTGTTATTAGAAGAAAAAGTTTATTTTTTAACTTACAATATTAGATATTAAGAAAAAGTAAAGGCAGTCTTTGTTATTTTAGTTGTAAAATTTCTAAATACTAATCTTTGTGTGTTTAAGTGTTTGATAATGTCTTGATAAGACGAAACGCGTCACATATTATCATTATGTGTAAATAAAAGTAGAATTTAATCCAATAACCGTGTTTAATTTTGAATATATTAACCAACTATTCAAAAATGAATACTCGTATTCACATTTAAGACGTCTTAAAAAAGAAGAAAAATAATATGGAAGTCTGTTGATTCAGCAGTCACTTTGTGGTAAAATCGGGTTGTGGTCCCGTGGTTAGTGTCGCAGACTCTCAAGTTAGAGTTTCTCGGTTGGAATCCACTATACCACAATTTGATACCTTTTTCTAATAATGAGCCGCTTAGGCTCACAGAAATAGCATGAAATATACATATTAGTGTAAATAATAAAAACACAAATATTTCGCTTTTATAAAAAATAAAAAATAATAAAATTAAATAAAATTAATCGCAGTATGTATGTAAAAAAATCCCTCATAATTATTAATGCAAATGTTGATGATAATACAAGGAGGCTTTTATGAGAAGTTTTCTATGAAGTTGTATAAAAATATTTTAAAGGACATTTTTCAAGGTGTGATACATTTAAATTTCTCAACAACAAATAGACCTAAGTGGACTCAAGCGAAACCCTAAACGGTTTTTGGAACAAAGTAGTACTTAAGGGATGAAAAGTTTCCCTTTATACTTACGTTCGCTGTCTATTTCAAGTTTCAGTAATATTTATACATATACAGCAGGACCTCGATAATCCGAACGTTGAAACTAAAAATTTACTCTCTGTTCGGATTAGAGGAGCTTTCGGATTACAGTATAGAGAATTGTGTGGTATTTATAAAACAAATATGTATTATGAAGCTTAAAATGCATTTTTTCAGATTTTTAAAAAAAAAATCAAAATTTTATCGTAGTTGGTCAAGATTAATTCAATGACAAGTAAAAAGCTTTGTCTCGTAATTTTCGCAAAGCATATTCTCTGGCATAGGAATATCCACTTGGTCACCCCAATCTAGGCCTTTATTTAAAGCTGACACCGCGCTTGAATGGTGAAAACTTTTCTTCATGTGTCACGAGCAAGATAACACTGTATTTTTATGATACAGTGCCATATGCACCATTTGTAGATCAGGTTTTGAAGAAGATTACGACATATTTGTAAAATTCACGACAGATATCCAATTTTTGAGGATCACCGAGGCAAACATGTAAATAATGTAGTGATAACTAGTATGTTTCTCAATTTTTTAAATGGTTTTAGCAAAAGATTTTGGTAAAATGTGAGTTATTCTTTTCCTCTTACATTTTACGATAGCCACGTATTAAGATAAATTGAAAAATGTCCACTGGTATAGGGTTAAACATGTTTTATAATCATGAAAACATTATCTTTTTATAGCACAATTGTATAATTTTACTATACAAGCCCACCGTAAGATTTGATCAATTTTAACTACCTTAAATTTCCTAGGTGAATCACTCATCACTTAGATAATTTAACACACTTTTGGGGATTATAGCCTATTTCCATTAAGCTTACCTTAATATTCTACATATGTGCAGTTAAACCTTGATATAACGGACCTCTATTTAACGCTCTTCGGATATAACTTACTTACTTTAACCTTCTTCTTGTGTCCAGTATTGAACAAAAGCCTCTTACTTAGACTTCCTCACTTTTTTGATACAAGCGACTCTCTTCCAGTGCAAGCCCGCCACTTTCCTAATGTCATCGGACCATCTTGTCTGGAGCCTACCCACGCTTCTGCGCCCTGGCCGAGGCCCTTCTAGGCCTCCAGTAAAGCACTTTTTTCGCCGATTTTTTTTCGCCATGTATGTCTGAGTATAGTCAGACATACATGGCACATGACCTGCCCAATTCCACTTTTATTTTTAATCAGTGTTTTTTTTTTTATAATGACACATTTATTTGTTAAGTAAATATTTATATATATATATATATATATATATATATATATATATATATATATATATATATATATATATATATATATATATATATATATATATATATATATATATATATATATATATAGTATATATATATATATATATATATATATATATATATATATATATATATATATATATATATATATATATATATATATATATATATATATATATATATATATATATATATATATATATATATATATATATATATATATATATATACATAAAAATACATATAATTATAAGCACAATAAACTTTTTTTGCAGAGACCCATCAAGCCATCTTATGTGTCTTGTCTGTTGAGTTTTTTTTACATCCGTTTTTTTATCTATATATTTAAACGTAATAAACACAAAAAATAAAAATTAAATATACAAAAACTATGTAACAATTTTCAAAGTATTAACTCTTTACCCATTCCTTTATTTTTGCGTTCAAAGGACACTTGAATTTATTAATTTAAACGCAGTATTCATATTTTCAAAAAAAAATAGTTTATTTGCAACCTGTTTTTATACAACGGACTTTCGGTTTTAACAAACATTCCTCCACCAATTAGTCCGTTGTACCGAGGCTGTACTGTATTACAAAATACCTACTTGAGTTTTGTTGTGTTTTGACTATGGATTCTCGTTTGTGGTTAGTTGCTAATGGATAGTGGATTTGTCATTAACGTCGACGATTCAAGTTAAACAACGGTTGATAATTCCTTTTGTTATTTTAATGGAAGTTTAATGTATTGAATTTAATGAAAGAGCTTTCGTTATTTCCGTTTGTTGAAAAAAGCGCTGCATTATTAAAATACCAATAAAATACCAATATCGTTAAACCATTTATGAACATGGTGTTGTATTTAAAACGATTTTTTTTTCAAATACACAATACTGTTTTAACTATTGTTACAGCAGTCACTTTTTTTAATTACCTAACTTCCAAGTGACTCTGAAATTTAGCTACGGCTTATGCAACACCGCTTATCATGACCCTACTCAGATTCCAACTTGTTAAGTTTTATATCCTTGGTCTACTCGGGATTGGATTGACTCTTTATATTTTAAGTATAATTATAAACGACGATATAAGAAAGGAATGTAAGGCTGAACGAGGAATAATTGAAAAGATTAGGAAGAGCTTTTGCGGTGGTATGGACATGTGGAGCGAATGGATAGCGAGAGAATGACTAAGAAAATATATGTGGCGAATGTGAGAGGGAAAACAGAACGTGGACGACCGAAAAAGACTTGGCACGATCAGATCAATCAGAACCTAAAATCTGGCGGTGTCAAAAGTCTGCGTAATCGGAGGGCATGTATGACTAGATGTATGGATGTGAAGGAGGCGAGGAGTGTATGTCAGGACAGAAGAGTGTGGCGTTCCATCCTCTCTGCCTACCCCTGCGGGGAAACGGCGTGAGTAGTAGTAGTAGTAGTAGTAGTAGTAGTAGTATAATTATAAACAATAATTTCATGTAATACATGAGTGAAAATACTAGGCAAAAACACTCGCTAAAGGCGTACGCCTAATAAGACTACATAATTAACATATCACTTCACTAGTTCTTAAAACTATTTGAAGTTTTTCGTATCTATGCATTATTCAATTTGATATTTAGGACAGCATTGAGTTTAGTATGCAATTTTAAGCTGATCTTCTAATAACATCTCCATAAAAAACATGTTCATAAAAATGGTAAAAATACATTTATACGTTGCATCTATACGAATCAGTACCCTTTGCATCAGTACATCTAGAGTAGATAAAAGTTAAAAGAAGAAAAAGAAGAAGATATTTATATTATATAATAATAATAAAATAATAAAACCCTTATCCGCACCCCAATGGTGCATAGGGCACTGTGTCATATAAACGCAGTGTTATCTTGATCGTTTATACATGAAGGAAAGGTGATCAGCCCTCCGCTTCAGGTGCCAGTCCATGGTAATTTTAAAGGAATATTACAGTGAAAAAATCACTTATATTTATTTTACCCCCCTGGGAATTGAACCCGGGACCTTCAGAACGGTAGCTGAGCGTGGTGACCATTACACTACGGAGGTGGATATACCTTATATACCTATGTTAAATTTTAAATAAATTTTGGTGCTTCATTTGCGGTAATATCTTTGGTTTTGGGGAAAAGCAAACAATTTGTTTGCTTGTTTACTGTACGTTTCACGTCAGTTTCAAAAGTTTTCAGAAATTCGAATTAGGCAAAAGTTTAAACGAATTCTACCTGTCAATTTCAATTACAGACTGAAAAAGCTCGTTGATTTTTCGTTTGTTTGATAATTATCGCTACTGAAACTTGATTCGGAATGAATTTTGTCGGAAACCCCAACTTTACTTGCGTTTTGCTGAAATGTTAAAGAAAAATAGTAGTGATTATAAAAATACAGTAAATAAGACGTTTTTTTATGTTTTGATTATTCAGACAAAATATTATGAGTGAGTCTTCATTGTAATTTACAAATGCTGGATTGCTTGGTTACACCGTGTGAAGTGATCATTAAACCAGCCTTGATAAGTCAAAAGCCTTGAAAATACCCAGACTTTCATAAAATTCTTCATTTTAGTTGAGATTTCACAAAATAATAATATTTAAAAATAATAATAATAAACCTATTTAAAAAATTAAAAAAACATAAACCATTCTGCCCATGATTGATAACCACACGACTCAAAAATTTGAATCTCCTAAATATATCACAAAGCGTGTGTGAGTTTACTGGGGCCATGTATTGTTGCTTTTTTTAACCCTTAATTAATGAAAACAATTAATTTAACTCATCAATTTGTGTTGTAGAGGGTTGTTGATATAGTGCGGTGAGATTCAATAGTTTGGTATCATATTTCAACGATTGGGTATTAATATAGACAATTCTGAGATGTATTTTGTATATTACAAGCATTGTTAACTTTTTATTTTATTTTATTTTATTTTATTGGAAGGAAGAACAACAGTTACAATATATGATACATACAGTATTATTTTTTGACATCTCATCAAAGATGAAGAAGAATATGGAAGTCTGGGCATTTACGGGGCTTACGACCGTCATAGGCTGGTTTAAGTGATCACTTTACACACGTGTAATGTTACACGTGTGTAAAGTGATCACTTAAATCAGCCTATGACGGTCGTAAGCCCCGTAAATGTCCAGACTTCCATATTCTTCTTCATCTTTGATGAGATGTCAAAAATTATATGAAAATAACTCCTGTAATTGGAGATAATCCAGATTTTGTGAACAAGTATTTGGACACACTCAAAATGTTGATACATACAGAATACAAAAAATAAAATCATGAGTTCCAATTATAGTGTTTCACAACTATACATAAGAGAGGTCTATATAAAGGAAGAGACATGAGACAAGGATGGGATAAAGAGAAAAGGAGATGGCAGTGACAGGAAAAGAAGAAAAGGAAAGGACAGGGAATAGAATTACTTTTCTAGGTTTATAAGATTTCGAACAATTTAGGTTTAAATTTTGAAAGAAAAAACATTTATTAAGCAAAAAAAAGGCTTTTATTAAGCAGAGAACATTTTTTGTCAAACTTGTCTAGTGATAAGCTCTGTAAATATTCCGTATTCTTCTCCATCTATGTTGAGATGTCAAATTATTAAAATAAATCCTATGTGAAGAAACTCAGACTTTTTAAATGGATTTGGACACACCAACAAAATATTGTGAAAGGTAAAAAAATTAAAACAAATAACAAAAAGAGTAAGCCTTTAAAAAAAATCATTCTATAACATACAGCATTTTGAGTGTGTCCAAATACTTGTTCACAAAATCTGGATTATCTCCAATTACAACTGTTTTAACTAAACTAACTAACCATCACGCCGCTTCCCCGCAGGGGTAGGCAGAGAGAATCGAACGCCACACCACTCTGTCTTTGCAAACATTCTTTGCCTCTTCTACATTCATGCATCTCCTCATACATACCCGACGATTATTACGACTCCTGACCCGGCCGCTTTCAAGTATTTGACATACCTGATTGTGCCAAGTTTTCCTCGGTCGTTCTCTGCTTCTTTTTCCAACTACATTCGCCTCATAAATTTGTTTAACCGTTCTTTCTTCACTCATACGCTCCACATGTCCAAACCATCTCAACACACCTTTCTTAATTTTATCGATAATGCTTATCTCAGCCTTACATTCTTTCCTTATTTCATCATTCGAACATCCATCAAACATCGTTTTGCCACACATTCGTCTGAGCGATCGCATTTCGACTGCATTCAGTCTGCTTTCATCGTTCTTTTGCCAACTCCATGCTTCGCTTCCATACATAAGGGTTGGAACCAGAACTCCATTGTGTACTGCCAGTTTAGCTTCCGCTGATAGATTTTTATTTGCTAAAACTGATTTTAGTGCACCATTCACTCTGTTCCCAGCATTCACTCTCCTTTCTATGTCTTTATCAAACTTTCCATCCCTAGAAAACATACTACCCAAATATATGAAATCATCTGCCTGTTCCATCAGTCATCTACCTGTTCAAAACATCTACTGTTTTAATCAAAATTTTAATCATGTCTTACCACAAAGTGACTGTCGAAAAAATACATAATAAATGCTTATGTATGTTTTCTACACAAATGTTAATAGTATTAATATGTAACCACTCACCGAGATTTTTATGTCTACCGGTTTCGAAAATCTAAAAAGACAAGACAAAAAGACATAAAAATCTCGGTGAGTGGCTATTTACTAATATTATTAACATTTTTATAAAAAAATAGATAAGTAAAAATGAATAACCACAAAGTAAATGCTTTAAATATTTTGAGTGCGTCCAAATACTTGTTCACAAAATCTGGATTATCTCCGATTACAGGAGTTAGTTTCATATTATTTTTTTGTCATCTCATGAAATAATAATCAATATCAATAATGGGTAGACTTGGTGAATGTTACACGTGTGTAAAGTGATCACTTAAACCAGCCTATGACGGTTGTCAGCCCCGTAAATGCCCAGACTTCCATATTCTTCTTCGTTTTTGATGAGATGTCAAAAAATCATATTATATAACATGTTTGTTCAGCCAAAACTTATTGCTGAAAATAGAATTTTTGTCCTTGGAAAATTGTTTCTCACTAACTAACCATCACGCCACTTACGCCATTAGGCAAAGAGAAAATAACGCCACACTAATCTGTCATTGCATATGATCTTCGCCTCGTCCACATTCATACATCTTCTCATACATACGCGCCGATTATTACAACTCCTGACCTGACCACTTTCAAGTATTTTAAATAATGAAATTCAAAATTGGACGGGAAATTCTCTCAAATGATAAAAATCCATCAAATGAAACTAAAAGAGGATAAGAGAATAGTTCTCAATAAACTCTTAGACACAATGTACTGTACCATCAAAATATCTAAATATTTGCCTAGTCAACAAATAACAAATATTTCTATAATTTAAATTTAGATTAAAGAAAACACTTGTTTTTTACCACTTGAGTTTTATTAAAGACTACATAAAAAAAAATAAAAAATAAAAAATAATAATAATAATAATAATAAAGACTACATGTTAAACTTCCATCATTCAGGTCTGTATAATAACTGTAATAGTAATTGTAACATGTCTTACCACAAAGTTTATTTACAACATTTTGAGTGTGTCCAAATACTTGTTCACAAAATCTGGATAATCTCCAATTACAGGAGTTATTTTCATATTATTTTTTGACATCTATATATGAACCAATTTAATGAGATGTCAAAAAATAACACAAAGTTTATACCGAAACAACAAATAAAATACTGTATGTTATAGTGATTTTATAACAAATTTACATTTACTATAACAAAATTTCTTCTCCATCTATGCTGAGATATCGAAAAGGGTTAATGCAATATTCTCCTTCTTTCCAGGACACTTTCCTCTCCCCGCAGTGGCCTGTTTGGCTTGGATCTGCCTCGACGTCCTGCTCTGCACAGCATCCATCATGCATCTCTGCACGATCAGCGTGGACCGATATCTCTCGCTGCGGTACCCCATGAGGTTCGGTCGGAACAAGACCAAGCGAAGAGTCACCCTGAAGATTCTGTTCGTCTGGCTTCTGTCGACGGCCATGAGTCTACCCCTGAGTCTGATGTATTCCAAGGTAACTAGTTAATAAATAAATAAAAAATTGAGTGTGTTCAAATACTTGTTCACAAATCTGGATTATCGCCAATTAAAGGAGTTATTTAATAAATATTGGTAAGGAGTAACATTGATGAAACCATTTATTTATTTTATTGATGAAATTTGATGAAATTATTTATTTAAAACATTTTGAGTATGTGCAAATACTTGTTCACAAATTTGGATTATCTCCAATTATAGTAGTATTTTTCATATTATTTTTTTGATATCTCATCAAAGATGAAGATGAATTTGAGAGAGTGGTTGTCAATAATGGGATTTGGTGAATGTTACACGTGTGACGGTCGTCAGCCCCGTAATTGCTTAGACTTCCATATTCTTCAATATCATTATTATTATCATTATCATTATCATTGATGTAGTGTCAAAATAATTACTGACAATAATTCTTGTCAAAAGGTATCAAAGAAAATAAAAATAAAGGTTGATGTACAACATTTTGAATGTGTCCATATACTTGTTCACAAATCTGTGAAATCAAAATTAACCCAAATTCTTATATGACGGTCATCAGCTCCGTAAATGACTAGACATCCATATTCTTCTTCATCTTTGATAAGATATCAAAAAATAATATGAAATATACTCCTATAATTCGAGATAATCCAGATTTGTGAACAAGTATTAGGACACACTCCAAATGTTGTAATAAATTATCTGGTCAAATTATAAGCTAAAATGATAAAAAAGAAAATGATATTTTCTGTCGTTTCTCATGTGTGTGATTATAATCCAGGATTCGGACCTCACATACTAATAAAAGAGTTTCTGCTCAATAAAAAGCTTCTTTTCATCTCACCGTGATGTCTCTACTGAAGTTCTAGTGATTCAAGAACAAGGTTATATTGATATGCAACACTGATATATTCCATATCAGTGTTGGATTTAATATTTAATACAGAAACCATCTATGTTCAGATGTCAAAAAATAATATGATAAATAACTCTTAAAATAGGAGATAATCCAGGTTTGTGAACAAGTATTTGGACACACTCAAAATACTGTTAAAAAACCTTTGTTTAACAAAATCTACCTTAATTTTTATTTTCTTTGATACCTTTTGACAGGAAGTATTGTCAGTAATTATTTTCAGACATACTTAATTGAATGCCTGGCTTTGATTGGGCTCAAAATTTGTCACTACCTCGAGAGAAAACTTCAATTCTGAACGAGATTATACTTTTAAGGCGAACCTTTTTTCCCTTGACGAACCGAGACATTTTCAAGAATCTTCAAATCTGAAAGAAACTTTGTCGAGTACACAAATCTCGATCATCTCTGGAGGCATCTCCCCCATCCCAGCAGCCTCCGAAAATATTTGACGTCAGACTTGAAACTTGGGTGCTTTAATATAGTTGTATGAGTTATACATAACTATTGGTAAGTTCCATCAATTCTGTCCGATTGACTGAGAATGCCCAACTTTCGAGACGTGTTTATTCCATTAGATCAAGTAAATATTTTCATTCATTAATTGATTCGGCAGTCACTTTGCTGTAGAAAATTAAAATAATATGGAAGTATGGGTAATGACAAGGTTTATGACCTATTAAAGGCTAGTTGTCCGCCTCCGTAGTGTAATGGTCAGCACGCTCGGCTACCGTTCTGGAGGTCCCGGGTTCGATTCCCAAGGGGGTTAATATAAATATAAGTGATATTTTCATTGTAATATTTATTCAATATCACAATCGACTGGTATCTGAAGCGGAGGGGTGATCACCCTTCCTTCATGTGTAAACGATCAAGATAACACTGCGTTTATATGACACAGTGCCCTATGCACCATTGGAGTGCGGATAAGGGTTTAACAATAAAAAAATTAAAAAAAGCTAGTAAAGTGATCACTTTAATCACTCAACACTGTGTGGTGTTATCTTGATCGTTTACACATAAAGGAAAGGTGATCAGCCCTCCGCTTCAGGTACATTTTTATTCGGGTATTTTTTTAATAATTTAATTAATATGAAGAAAAATATGGAAGTCTGAGTATAACAAGGCTTATGACCTTTCAAAGGCTGGTTAAATGATCACTTTACACACGTGCAAAATTCATCATTCTACCCATTATTGACAACCACACGACTTAAAATTTTGAAACATTTATCATAAATCTGATTGACACTTATTTTTACCTACAAAGAGACTTCTGGAAACATGATATTGAAATTTTACACAGAATACTAAGGAGTGATTTTTAATATACATTTATAGAACTCTAATTGGAGAAACCCAGATTATAAAGGGGGATTTGGTCATCAGAGTTAATTATAATTATGATTATAAACTGGGTTTGTGTTTTTGCCTTTTGATGACAACATTTTAAGTCCTCGAAACTAGTCGTGTTTACATTAATAAGCTCAAAAGATAAGTAGAATTTACGAGTTTACTTTCCTTCGTGTATGATGTTAAAGTAAAATATTTTTATTTATAGATTTGGCGTTAAATTTTTTGAGTCTACTAAGTTTCATTTTATTGTTGAAAAACACATAAAAAATCAATTTTGTGAAATGTAAATGTGTTGAATGTCAAAGCGAATGTCATTTGTTTTAAAATGCCATTACTAGGTCACAAAATAATGTTTTTTTTTTAATAAAATAGAACTTACTTGACTCGAAAAATCAGTGTTTGATTTTAAAATTTAATATATTTATATACAACATTTTAAGTGTGTCCAAATATTTCTTTACATTTCACCAATAGATGTGAAGTTCTAGTGATTCAAGAACAAGGTTTCTAAATTGGTTCATATATATAGAACTTCCAAGAATTTTAGTAGTGTGGTTGTCAATAATGGGTAGAGTTGGTGAATGTTACACGTATGTAAAGTGATCACTTAAACCAGCCTATGACGGTCGTCAGCCCCGTAAATGCCCAGACTTCCATATTCTTCTTCATCTTTGATGAGATGTCAAAAAATAATATTAAATATTTGATATTTTTTTTCAGGATGTCGAGTCGGTAGTGATTGGAGGTACTTGCCAGATACCCGACCCCCTGTACAAGCTGATAGGTTCCATCATCTCCTTCTACATCCCTCTTGGCGTGATGCTGCTGACGTACGCCCTGACTGTTAGACTCCTTGCCAGACAGAGATCGGGACTCGGTCCTATTACGTGCGCCTCCGCCTGGCTGCCTGGAACTCCAGGTAAGATGATTCCCGTGAAATGTGACAGGACTCTAGAAAAAGTACAGTACTATAACTATCTTATATGACCACGCTTAAGCATATGAAATACATCCAAAGTTATCGTCTTTGGTATACTGTCGAGATCAGCTCTTCTCGTCTTCATACTGTAGTTCATTCTGTCAAGGGGAAACGTCACCTAGGAAATGCCTTTTTTTTCAAAACGTATTACATATATAAGTTATATTAAGTTATATTATATATATATATATATATATATATATATATATATATATATATATATATATATATATATATATATATATATATATATATTTATATATATATATATTTATATATATATATATATATATATATATATATATATATATATATATATATACATATATATATATATATATATATATATATATATATATATATATATATATATATATATATATATATATATATATATATATATATATATAATATTCCCTATAAGTATTTTCTATTTCTCATTTTGGGATATGGGATTTAGGTTAACAAGACTGGAATACAAGTAATAAAGTAACAAAAATGATTTTTTTAAATAACCAAAACTAATGCATGGCAAAATATAAAAGCAATAAACAGGTATAATAAATAGGCATAAGAAGCATATTTAAAAGAAATAAACGAGAAAAACATAAGGTAAGAAGCATATTGAAAATAAACAAATCATGTTTCGGATCATGTTTTCTAAGAAAGGATTCTAGAAGAAAAAATAAACTTTAAAAATAAAACACTGTTCTAATGAACCAACCAACTTTCCATCACCCCATTTTCCCGCAGAGGTAGGCAGAGACAATGAAACGCCACACTTTCGTCTTTACAAAACAATTCCCTCCTACATTCATGCATCACCTCATACATCCCGAAAATTATTTCGACTCGTGATATGATCACTTTCAATATTTGAAATACTTGATCATGTTAAATTTTTTGTGGTCTTCCTTTGCTTCTTTTCCCAACCATATAAAAACCCCTTTCTTAATTTTATCAATAATGCTTATGTTAGCCTTGCATTCTTTCCTTATTTCACCATTTGAACATCTGTCGTATTTCGTTGTACTGCATATTCGCCTGCCAGATCGCATTTCAACTGCATTTGTGGAGGTTCTCACCAAAACGTTACATTTGCATTATAAATTATTTTGTAATCAGGAATTCTAGCTTGTAAAATTGTTAGGTTTTGGTGCGATTTAATAATTTCATATTGGTTTAACACAGGATTGGTCACATTTTGTCGCAACTTAAAGAAAGATTTCGATAGAATACAGTAAACAGAACAGATTTGCATTTAAAGGATTTTTTATGCTTTATTGTAAATGTAACTTTTCGGTGAGGACCTTACATTTAGTCTACCTTCATCCTTTTTTTGACAACTCCTTGCTTCACTTCTAAGCGCTTGTACCAGAACTCCGTTTTACATTACTAGTTTAGCTTCGCTGTAAGGCTTTTATTTACTGTAAGTGCTTTTATATACACCCCTAATTCTATTAATATTACAGCCTTGCCCTACCCCTAGTGAATGACCTACTTCCATGTACTTCCATTTTATGGCGTTTATAAACGAGATTTATAACCCATATCAACGACTAATAAAATACCCATAAATATTGTCAGTCTTACTAATTAAATTATTAGCACTCTTTTAAAGTATGTGAGATGTTCGCACTCAGTTATTGACATAATCAACACATAAAAATATCAACTAAGAAAATAATGATAAACAAAAACTTTGTTTTAAATAAATTTTATTTTTGGTACTATTATTGGAACCAACTTCCGACAATTGCTTTGTGTTTTTCTGGGATGGACACATACTAAACTTTAAACAGAGATAGTTATTTATAAACTATACATATTTTTCTGCCTTCGACATAACCACTTAATTTAATACAGAAAATAATAAAAATAATATTAGTGAAAGACGCTGGTACCATAAACCAAGCTAGGAGACAAAATCCCGAACTCTCTTCTAGTGGAACGGAAAACCTGTCGACGATAGTCAGCAGTCCGGCTTCTCCTGAGGAGTTTTACGTGGTTTCCTCCCAGTAACGAGCAAATGCTGAGAAGTTCCTGATTGGCCCACACTAGATTATCCCTCCTGTTCCCAACACAGATTTTTTTCAGAAACACGTTTTTACCTTGACGAAAAAAATACACATAATAATCTATAAACCAACTACCTAGAACTATCATTTCCCCGCAGGGGTAGGCAGAGAGGATGGAACGCCGCACACTGCTGTCCTGACATAAACTCCTCGCTTCCTTCACATCCATATATCTAGTCATGCATGCCCTCCGATTACGCAGACTTTTGACACCACCAGATTTTAAGTTCTGATTGATCTAATCGTGAAGTGATCGTGAAGTTTTCGTTCTGTTCTCCCGCTCACAGTCGCCACATATATTTACTTAGTCATTCTCTTAATATCCATTCGCTCTACATGTCTATACTACCATCATAATCCTTTTACATAATAAATAATAACTGCAACATTTATAACATTTTGAGTGTGTCCAAATACTTGTTCACAAAATCTGGATTATCTCCAATTACAGAACCCTAAATGCCCAGACTTCCATATTCTTCTTCCTCTTTCATGAGATGTCAAAAAATAATAATACTGAAAAAAAATAACATTTGTTTAAATACTTGTTCATCCGATGTACGATATGCATAAATACATTCCTTGAAGAAAAAAGTCTTTAGATTTATTCTGAAAAAAGAGTCATTCAATTTGGGGGTGGTGAAATTTGAGGAGGGTTGATTTTTTTCAAAGCTTTTCAGATTTCAAATTCGAAACATAATATACCGTTTCAAATAGTTATTACAATTTCAGAGTAATACTTTTTTTCCGTGGAAAAACGTTTCCAAATACTTTACATTACGCTGAAACTGGTATGAGCGAACAATGTCCGTCACAGCTCATAAAAGAGGGTATTGTTTTAGAAAATCTCTGGAAAAAATACAAACGAGGGTGAAACGTAGAGAATGGGTCAGACATGATTCTGGCTAATTATTGTAATAGGGTGTGAAAAGAAATGAATTTACAGAATGAGAAATTTGCGATTTTATAAAATTTTAAACCAAATTTTTAAAGAAACGATCCCTCCAAACGTTGGTTTTCTGTAGATGTAATATCACATTAGTATTAATAGGATGGGATTGTAATAATGGCAGTGCACAACGGAGTCCTGGTTCCAACTCTAATGTATGGAAGTGAAACTTGGAGTTGGCAAAAGAAGGATAAAAGTAAACTGAATGCAGTCGAAATGCGATCTCTCAGAAGAACGATGTATGATAGATGTGCGAATAGCGAAATAAGGAAGGAATGCAAAGCTGAGATAAGCATTATCGATAAAATTAAGAAAGGTGTGTTGAGATGGTTTGGACATGTAGAACGAATGAGTGAGGAAAGAACGGTAAAACAAATTTATGAGGCGAATGTTAGCGGGAAAAGAAGCAGAGGAAGACCGAGAAAACATGGCACGATCAGGTATGGCAAATACTTGAAAGCGGTCAGGTTAGGAGTCGTAACAATCGGCGGGTATGTATGAGGAGACGCATGAACGTGGAAGAGGCGAAGAATGTTTGCAAGGACAGAGTGGTGTGGCGCTCTATTCTCTCTGCCTACCCCTGCGGGGAAGCGGCGTGATGGTTAGTTAGTTAGTTAGTTATATTGTAATAACAACATTGATCAGGCCATTCACAATATCATGACAGTTTTGAAAGCGCCGTTTTCAATTTAAGTAGCATTGAAACGGCCATTTAAAATGGCATAACAGTATTGACTTGGCCATAAAAAAGACCAAACAATATTGATGCGGTCATTCAATATAGAGTGTTGAATGACCGTTTTTATAGTGTTATTATGAATAGTTATTTGTAAAAATTACAATGGTACTTTCTTATTCTATGAGTCTTATTCCGCAGTAGCACCGTATACTTCGGTCAAAAGGTTTGTAGCAAAACCTTATACTCTGCCTCAAAGGTCTGTGGTAGAACTGTGTACTTTAGCTCAAAGGTATATAGTAGCACCATGTACTTCGGCTCAAAGGTCTATAGTAGCACCGTGTACTTCGGCCCAAAGGTCTATAGTAGCACCGTGTACTTTGGCCCAAAGGTCCGTGATGCCACCATGCACTTTGGCCCAAAGGTCTATCGTATCTCTGTGTACTTCGGCTCAAAGTTTCGTGAAAGCACAGTGTACTTTGGCTCAAAGATCTATCTATAGTAGCACCGTGTACTTCGGCCCAAAGGTCTATAGTAGCACCGTGTACTTTGGCCCAAAGGTCCGTGATGCCACCATGCACTTTGGCCCAAAGGTCTATAGTACCACTGTGTAATTCGGCCCAAAGATCCGAAGTAGCACTATGTATTTCGGCCCAAAGGTCTTCGGTTCTGGCTTCCATTTCTCACGTACGCTAGTTACAAGACCCATTTGACCCATTCGGGCTTATGCGAGCAGCGTACGCTCGCCGCTGATGACGGCCATTAGAATGTGAGCCGGCGCAAATTGAAACAAAGGATTCGTACGTGATTCCCTTGTGGAAGGGACATTCCAACCACTTAGGCGGAAACTTTCAGGAAATGAGTGGTCTGAAAAAAATGCTAATGAATTTCAGTTTCAGCTTGAAAAGCTCTTTTTTATTTTTAAACATTTAAACACACGTTACGTCTTTGATTGAGGAAAAAGAAAAGTTTGTACATCACGATTATAAGGCTACGATTACATGTATTGACTTCTTCATATCCATTGATACATTATGTAAATAGAAAAAGTCATTTATATGTATATAATAAAAATCAGACTGATAAAAGCAGACTGAATGCAGTTGAAATACGATCCCTCAGACGAATGTGCGGTAAAACGATGTTTGTTAGATGTTCGAATGGTGAAATAAGGAAATAATGCGAGGCTGAGATTAGCATTATCGATAAAATTAAGAAAGGTGTGTTGATATAGTTTGGACATTTAGAACGTATGAGTGAGGAAAGAACGAATAAACAAATTTATGAGGCAAATGTAGTTGGAAAAAGAAGCAGAGGAAGACCGAGGAAAACTTGACACAATCAGGTATGTCAAATACTTGAATGCGGCTGGGTCAGGAGTGAAATAATGTAATAATAAGTGAAATGCATGAACGTAGAAGAGACGAAGAATGTTTGCAAAGGCAGGGTGGTAGGGCGTTCCATTCTCTCTGCTTACCCCTGTGGGGAAGTGGCGTGATGGTTAGTTAGTTAATAAATATCATTTCATTTTCTCTAGACTTTGTACTCGGTAAAGTAAAAAATAAAATGTCTTTCTTAATAAAAAATCGTAATCATTAAATCATGTAGGGCTTTGTACTAATTGGTATTATTTAGATAACTTTTATTTTTATGATTTTACTGTTTTTGGAAAACTTACTAAACCTTTTATGATCATTAAAGATAAGGTACTATTTAGCTTATCTCTAGTACTTTTTTTTAAAATTTATTTAAAATAATTTATTCGTTGAAATAAATAAAACATGACCATTCCAAAAAAGGGTTCAAGTTATATTGCATTATTTTTATTACTTTTTATCGTAGAAAATAGCCTCTGGCATTGGATCTTCATTGAACTCCTCGTGAAATAATAAAAGATTTGTATATATTTTGTTTTTTTTTTTTATTATTTTATTTGGAAAACTACCTTTAAAACTTACCCTTACTCATCATTAAATAATAAAGGGCAATGTACTATTTTAAGTTATTTTTTTTACCTTTTTATATGTGAAACTGCTTTTAAAATCGAAACTAGTTCATCATTAAATAATAGAGAGGGTCAGGGTACTATTTGGTGTAATTTTTAATTTTTTTTTACGTGGCAAACTACCTTAAAAATCTAACCTAATTCATCATTTTATAATAAAGAGTTCGGTTCTATTCAAGGTTATTTTTTTGATTTTTTTCTTGATAAATAACCTGTAAAATTAAACATTATTTATCATTAAATAATTAACGGTAAGGTACTATTTTTTTTTGGAAAACAGATATTTTATAATACTGTACCCAAATTAACCAGCTGCCTGACATACATAAAATAGAACCCGTTCGGGGATCCAAAATAAATTATCTGAAAAAATACTTTATGAAACACACATGTAGTGTTTAGTCATATTTTCTTATATTGTTTTTACCTTATGTTTTTTTTTCTCATTTTTTTCTCATTTGTTTATTTTAAATATGCTTCGTATGCCTTTTGTCCGCCTCCGTAGTGTAATGGTCAGCACGCTCGGCTACCGTTCTGGAGGTCCCGGGTTCGATTCCCAAGGGGGGTAAAATAAATATATGTGATTTTTTCACTGCAATATTTATTCAATATTAACATGGACTGGTACCTGAAGCGGAGGGCTGATCACCTTTCCTTCATGTGTAAACGATCAAGATAACACTGCGTTTATATGACACAGTGCCCTATGCACCATTGGGGTGCGGATAAGGGTTTTATTATATTAATTATTTTTATGCCTATTTATTATATCTGTAATTTTTTTTTTTCGTTTTTTCAAAAATAATTTAAAAAAATCTTTGTTTTTAACTTTATTATTTGTGTTCTAGTCTTAGTAACCTTAATCCTATGTCCCAAAATGAGAAATAGAAATTACTCGGAAATGTTATATTTATGACTTATGTTTGCAATATGTTTTGAAAAATAAATAGATAAATAAATAAATTTTTCTAACATTTGTTGTGTAACTCGGTTTTATCATATTCCGTTTTGCCAATCCATTTACAGTCGCGGCAATTAAAGCAACAATGTTGTTTTTGAGTTGTTACGCTACTCCATTTCACGATTCAATTAAATTTTATTGGCCTGACCTGTTTAAATTCTAGATTTAAGGGTGGAGATCTGATTGAAGCCGATTCTGTGGTTTATGGGTTTCTGTCATCCGTTTATCTGTCCAGGGATGACATAAACTTGAAATATTTTATTTTTATAAAAATAAATAAAATAAACTGTTTTGGACATTAAAACCTTGTTTGACGTTGTGGTATGATAATATGACACTCCTTATCATTCACAGTTCACTTTGTGTAATTTAATTTCATGTCCACTTTTGAAAATATTCCCATTGAGATTCATTTGTCTTCTTTCTCTCTTCTTTCTCGCAATTGTAGAGCGTAATAATTTTACTTTGATGACCTGATGATGCAATGAACATTATGAAACCGGTAGTCATGAATGAGTGTTTATAAAAGTGATATAACACAAATGTGAACGATGTGTGATAAGGAGAGTGTTAAATAAAAATCTAATTGAGGGTTTGTTCAAAATCTCAATATCCTCAAGTTATGCACCTATTGCTTTGAAACAAAGTTGCATTTTTATTCATGTATTCAAATAAGAAAGTTCGTTTTCATTCGCAAGATTTTAAATGTGTCCAAATACTTGTTACTGGATTTTCTCCAGATTTGTCGACAAGTATTTGGAGAGTAATTTTTACATTTTCACTTCTCTACATTGATAAATAAGTTATATGGAATTCCTGGTAAATTCATCTTTGTTATAGTCTCAAAGTGTAAATATTCGGTCGCTTAAATGTTAAATCTCCTTAATTTATTCACCCATTTTTTTGAAATTTTAACACAACGTCGCGTTTACGGATTTACATTTCTCCCCCACATTGCATTGTACGGCCAACCCTATTGGTAGACGACTCCCGGGCATACCACCAAAGAGATGGATTTACATACAGCTGGGAATCAACATCGCAGGAGAGTAATCCCTCTTAAAAACCAAGAAGAAGAAGAAGAACAACAACAAGAAACGTTGCATTTGAATAAAATAAAAATTCAAAATTCTTAAGTGAAAACCAGAAGGTTTTTTTACTACCAATAAATACCGTTTACCATCCCCTAAAAAATTAAAACTAAACCCCGCAATGCCAAGAACGAACCCTTTCATAATACATGTGAGTACTCAATATATTTCAACCCTTATGGGTATTGCTTCCTATTCTAAGGATTGGTTCGAATAATTTTCGTTGACCACTTATCGAAAACACTTCTACGAAATCGGGAATTTCTATGCATACTAAGAAAATTTGGCACGTATCATGCATCGTTAGTGTCTTAGCTTTCTGATATACGTGAGAAAGTATTATTAGATTTATTCGTAATAAATGATATATCACTCACTCCTTTCAACAACGTCATAAATCAATAATCGTCAATTTTCAGTTGTGCATGTTTTCGGAATTCCCAAACAAATGTACCCTATCCCAGGAAAAGCGGCATATTTTTAACTTAAAATTTACCCGCCACAGGGCAGAAAGTATTGTTTTTGCATTTTGAAGAAAAGGTATTAAAAGACATTATCAAACACAGGCACCTAATTAAGGCATTGAGTGTTTGATAATGTCTTAATAAGACGAAACGCGTCACATACTATCATATAAATGTAAATAAAAGTAGAATTCAATCCAATAACCGTGTTTAATCTTGGATATATGGTATTACCCAACAAGAATATGGAAGTGTTGTTTTTGCATTTTGAAGAAAAGGTATGGTTAAATTATTTTTTTTAAACGCAATTTTTTTTCAAATCGAGAAAAAACATTCAGGTTTTACCTAAAACAATCAGTTGCATAGTAAAAAGTTCAATAAGTGTCATGATATTTATTTTTAAAACATTTTATTATATTTTTAAACTTAAAAAACGATTTCCTGAAAAATCAAGTTTTTTGATATATGACGTTGTTGAAAGGAGTGAGCAATATGTATAAATAAATCTAATCATAACTTCTGTTGAACGTGACAGCAACACACTCAATAATAAACATTATTATGGCTTTCAGCCTGCTTCTTGACATATGCTGTCATTTAGCATTTTAAGTTTATTTGATTGCATTCTATTTGAAAAATAATATTGTTTTATTAGCATCATGACATTAAATGTGATATAATGTGTGTGTTTTATTGTCTTTTACAGAAACCTTCATAATGTAATACACAAAATTTGATAGACCCTTCATCTTACTATTTACAAAAGACCACATTACCATGTGAGCATATGATGTCCACAAACTGCCCCCAGACTATTCAAGTCCAGATAATAATTGAAGATAAATTGTCAGCAGTAGACGTCCTTGGTGTCTGAAACCGGTTGCCTTATAAACGATAAAAGATCTATTAAGCTTATATTCCTGGGAGGCATACGAAATCTCTTCTTCTTCTTCCAGCCTTTATCTGCACTCAATGGTGCGCAAGGCACTGCATCGTATTGACGCAGTGATCTTGATCGTTACTTACATGAAGGCAAGGTGATCACTTCTGCCCTTCAGAGACTAGTCCAGAGTAAATTAAAAATTAAATAAATATTAGAGTGTTAAATCAACAATATATATTTTCACCCCCTCTGGCAATCGATCCCGGGACCCTAAACACGGTAGCTTACGCTAACTATTGCACCAGGGAGACGAACTTTTGTAAAAAAATAATATTTTTCACTTTTTTAAGTGAAGGTAGTTTTTAACGTAATAAAAAAATCAAGGATTGAAAATCAAAGATTTTTCACCATTCAAGAAGAAGGAATTTATCCTCTTTAAAAAAGGATTTCCGCTAAACCAAACTTCCTGATGAAAAACTGAATTCTGGAACAACCCCCTTGCCTGAATAAAAGTGTGTATAATCCTATAGAATAGGGTAGTTTAAGTTCTTTATCTCCATTTTAAACACACATCGGAAATAGGGATGTTCCTTTACTCGAGCAATAATTTCAAATTATCGATTTTTTCAATATCGAATAAAGAAAAGTGAGTTAAGTAGGTTTGGGCATGTGAATCAAATGAGTGAAGATGGGATAGTAAAACAAATTTTTAAGTGCGATTGGTAATAGAAGCAGAGGAAGACCGGGAAAATCTTGGCATAAACAAGTATTTCAAACACTTGAATGTGGTCACGTCAGGAGTCGAAATGATCGACGTGTGTATATGAGGAGATACATGAATGTGGAAGGGGCGAAATTGTTTGCGAAAATAGATTGATGTGGTGTTCAGTTCTCTCTTTCTACCCCAGCAAATCAGCGGTGTGATGGTTAGTTAGTTAAATATTTTCTACATATAATAAATTATCGTATATTTTCGTCTGCCTCCGTAGCGTAATGGTCAGCACGCTCGGTTACCGTTCTGGAGGTCTCGGGTTCGATTGCCAGTATTCAAATAATTATAAGTGATTTTTCACTGTTATATTTATTCAATATTACCCTGGTCTGGTACCTGAAGCGGAGGGCTGATGACCTTTCCTTCATGTATAAACGATCAAGATAACACATCGTGTATATGACACAGTGCCCTATGCACCATCGGGGTGCGGATAAGGGTTTTCTCCATTTGGGAAGTATGTTTTCTAGGGATGGAAAGATTGATAACGATATGGAAAGAAGAGTGAATGCTGGAAACAGTGAATGGTGTTCTAAACTTAGTTGAAGTAAATAAAAGCCTATGAACGAAAACTACACAAAGAAGTCCTGGTTCCAACCCTAATTTTTGGAAGTGAAACATATTAGATGTCGGTAAAAAAAGGATGTGTGTGGACTGAATGTAGTCAAAATACCATATTTAAGACAAATATTAGGCTAAACGATGTATGATGGATGTCCGAATGGGGAAATAAGGAAAGAGTGCAAGACTGAGATAAGCAATTTCGATAAAATTACTATAAGAGTATTGAGATATTTTGGAAAAATGAATCAAATGAGTGGAATCAAAAATGAATGTTGTTGGAAATGGATTTTGTAGTAAAACTTGGCATGGTCATGTATTTTAAATAATTAATCATACCAAGCTAGTGGTCAGGTCAGCGACGTTTGGAAATATTGTTTAGAAAAACATATTGGGGAGATATTATATCCTCTCTGCCTACCCCTGCTGTGAAACGGCATGATGGTTAGTTTGTTATAAATCTTTTTCTTCTTTTTTTTCTTCTTCTTCTTCTTTTAGGACTAGGTCCTGTCATTCTCGGGTCACTCCTGGAAGGTGGAAGAAAAGCTATCCTTCCGTCGTTTAGGTGGTCTTCCTGGGGGTCTGATCCCGCCTATGCTGCTGTCTGCTGCCACCCTCACCACTCGATCCGAACTCGCTCTTCTCACATGATCTCTCCAGAAACGTCTTTTTTCTCTTCCTTTTCGCACAACATCGCAGATTTTTCTTATATCTGAGTTTCTAACTCTGTCGCGAAGTGTTAGGCCTGCAATGGGTCGTAGAGTCTTCATTTCCAATGTCCTAAGAAGGCTTTTTGTTCTAAATAATTTATTAAATTGTTATAATGTATAATGTTATCTTAGTACAAAATAGCAGTGTTAATTTTCAATCGTATTTCAAAAATTAACACTCCAATTTTCATATTATTTTTTGACATCTCATCAAAGATGAAGAAGAATATGGAAGTCTGGGCATTTACGGGGCTTACGACCGTCATAGGCTGGTTTAAGTGATCACTTTACACACGTGTAACATTCACCAATTCTACCCATTATTGACAACCACACTACTCATATTCTTGGAAGTTCTATATAAATGAACCAATTTAGAAACTTTATTCTTGAATCACTAGAACTTCACTAGAGACATCTATTGGTGAGATGTAAAGAAGCTTTTTTTTTTTACTAAGCAGAAACTCCTATATTAGTATGTGAGATCCGAATCCTGGATTATAATCACACACATAAGAAATGCCAGAAAATACCATTTTCATTTTTATTATTAAGCTTATAATTTGACCAGATAATTTATTTACAACATTTTGAGTGTGTCCAAATACTTGTTCACAAAATCTGGATTATCTCCAATTACATGAGTTATTTTCATATTATTTTTTGACATCTCATCAAAGATGAAGAAGAAGAATATAGAAGTCTGGGCATTTACGGGGCTGACGACCATCATAAGTGGGTTTAAGTGAAAAATACTCCTATAATTGGAGATAATCCAGATCTGTGAACAAGTATTTGGACACACTCAAAATGTTGTAAACTCTTATTTTCAACTACGAAAATCAATTTCAATCGCAATTCTAAAATGAACACTTATATTTTGAACTACTATTTTCTCAACATCGCATTTAATATCGAAACTTTAAACGTCAAACTTCTCCTCAGAAATCCAGTCTCAAATAGGATATTCATCCGCGAGAATCTAGCGTTTTTATTATCCAGGCAATTTAGTGCGGTTTTAGACGAAAATCGTGATATCCTTGGGATAATTGGTAAAGTTAACAGGGTGGAACACATTCATAAAACTATTTAGCCCTAAAGACATTGCTGAAAGGGTGACCCTCTTAGTAACCCCGTCGTCACTCTTGAACTAAAACGGCGTACTATATCATAGAACCAAATTTGGCGACTGAAAAAAGCTATCTGAAAAACCCTTAAAAACTAGTAAATAACTCATAATAACGCTGGTTGGCGCTGGCCATTGGTTTCCATAATCAAGAATTACAAGAGTTGATGGAGGACTTAGATCACCCTTGTTGTGGTTTTGGAAGATTCTCAGTAAAATATTGTAAGTTTTATGAATCTACAAGAAAGAAATCCATAATCAAAACAAATAAAATTTAATATTTTTTCAAAAAAGTCTGAGAATTTAATTTGGTGCCCACAAACGGGTAAATTAAAACATAAGTGTTTATTTAAAAAAAATCATTAATGATTTATCATTGTTTTTATGAACGTATTTAAATAGTATTTTTAAGATACAATTACATTTTATTTTTAATAAAGTTTATAGGTTATGTTAATTATCATTAATGATATTAAGAGATTATTATTTTTATGAACGTTTTAAAACTTTATTTGTAACATACATTTACATTTATTTTGTCCGCCTCCGTAGTGTAAAGTTCTGGAGGTCCCGGGTTCGATTCCCAAGGGGGGTAAAATAAATATAAGTGATTTTTTCACTGTCATATTTATTCAATATCACCCTGGACTGGTACCTGAAGCGGAGGGCTGATCACCTTTCCTTCGTGTGTAAACCATCAAGATAACACTGCGTTTATATGACGCAGTGCCCTATGCACCATTGGGGTGCGGATAAGGGTTATATTATTATTATTATTATAAAGGTTATGTTAATTATCATTAATGATTTAAAGAGATTATATTTTCTGTGAACGTATTCAAACTTTATTTGTTGGATACATTTACATTTTATTTTTAATATAGTACTTATATAGGTTATGTTAATTATCATTAATGATATAAAGAGATTAGGTTTTTTTATGAACTTATTTAAACTTTATTTGAAAGATACATAAACATTTTATTTTTAATATAGGTTTTGTATTGAATACTCTCTTTATAATTTCAACCATTAAAAGGGTTAGATTATGTTCTACACTTTTAGTTTAAAAATATAGATTTTAAAGCATCTCGCTATTTTCGAAGGTTAGTTTCAGCTTATAGGAGTGGGAAATTGCATGGAAATTTTCATCAATTTTCCGTGCTGAAAATTGGTAAAAAGTTTTCAGGGATTCATGAATTTTACAAATATTTCTCAAAGTCAACGGGGGAGATTTATCTCTTAAGATGGAAATCTCTTTTCTTTACGTGGAGTCCTGAGTGCACAGATGGCTCACTTGACACAGCCATTGCGGAACCAATTTGGAGCCATATTAGTCGGTATTTGAATTTTATTAGAGAAAATAAGAGGGTTGATGTAGAGAACAAATCGACCAAACTATTTTCACGTTTTGTCGAAATTTTTGTTTACAAATTCTGGATTTCGCTCCACTTAGGACTTCGTTATATCAAGTTTTTTTTTATTATTATAGATATCTCAATATATGTAAATAGATGGAAAAAAATACAGTAAACAGAGCATTTACAGGGCTTTCGACCTTTTAGAAAGAAGAAAGAAGAAATAAGAAACAAGAAACAAGAAACAAGAAACAAGAAACAAGAAACAAGAAACAAGTAACAAGAAACAAGAAACAGGAAACAAGAACCAAGAAACAAAAAACAAGAAACAAGAAACGAGAAACGAGAAAATAGACACAAGAAACGAGAAACATGAAAGAAGATGGAAGAAAGAAGAAAGTAGAAAGAAGAAAGAAGAAATAAGAAACAAACAAGAAACAAGAAACAAGATACAAGAAATAAGAAACAAGAAACAAGAAACAAGAAACAAGAAACAAGAAACAAGGAACAAGAAACAAGAAACAAGAAACAAGAAACTAGAAAGAAGAAAGAAGAAAGAAGAATAACAATAACCAATTACCTTCGTCAATAAATCACCCGGTACGCCCCTTAATGCAACTGTGGCTACGCGTACCACTAATTGGGAAACGTTGACATAATATAATAATTATTTGGGGCTTTTACGTGATGCCGGAAGCGTATTCCATTGAACGGCTGGTTCATTTACGTTGTCACGACCATATTGATTTTGTCCCAAGGCAACTATACTACATATTACGCTAAGTACACTACCTATAACGTAAACACAGTCTCAATAACCAAATCAATTAACATATCATGTTCGCTTGCAATTTACCGTAGAGAGCTAATCATGTTTGCAGCTTATTCCAGTTAATATAACACGAAATTCAATGTGAGAGAGAAATATAAGCGATAATGGCGCAAGTCGAAGTATTATATCGCTCACTCCTCTCAACAACGTCATAAATAAAAAATCCTAAATTTTCAGTTGTTCTTGTTTTCGGAATTCCCAGAAAATGTACTATATCCCAGCAAAAGCGGCATATTTTTAACTTAATATTTACCCGCTGCAGGGCAGAAACTGAAGTTTTTGCATTTTGAAGAAAAGGTATTGTTTCATAATATTTTTAAATATACCAAATATTTTTCAAATGGATAAAAAAAGCATTCAGGTTTTATCTTAAAAGATCAGTTGCATAGTAAAAAGTTGAATAAGTGGCTTGATATTTATTTTTAAAACATTTTATTATATTCTTATAGGTACTTTTAAAACGATCTCCAAAAAAAATATATTTTTTTATAGCTTACTCCTTTCAAGAACGTCATAAATCAAAAAACTTGATTTTTCTGGAAAACGTTTTTAAAGTTTAAAAATATAACACAATGTATTAAAAATAAATATCAAGCCACTTTTCGAACTTTTTACTTTGCAACAGATCTTTTTAGGTAAAACCTGAAGGTTTTTTCTTCATTTGAAAAATATTTAGTATATTTAAAAAAATAATTAAACAATACCTTTTCTACAAAATGCGAAAACAACACTTTCTGCCCTGTAACGGGTAAAAATTAAGTTTTAAAAATGCCGCTTTTTCTGGGATATAGTAAATATTCTGGGCATTCCGAAAACATGCACAACTGAAAATTTACGATTTTTGATTTATGACGTTCTTGAAAGGAGTGAGCGATATATGACGTTGAAAGGAGTGAGCAATATGTACATACTTAAGAAGGGGAAAAAACAATTTCGACGTTGTCGTATGTAAAACTGTGATCTTCTACCTAATTTATATGCGAAATTTAGACGAGAGGGCAATCAATTATCCAGCTTTCTATAAGTGAATGTTTAGTAACGCTAAGACAAGGCAGAGAGTCTCTGAATTAATTAGAAATATTCCAGAGTTAATGAACCGCTATGTGGCGCAAAACGAAGCTTCTCAAAATATGACGTTAAATAGTTACAGGGTACAATCGCACTGAAATATATTAATAAGCATTCTTTTTATTTAAAATTAATGCATTATTTAAATTATTTCTTTTTATTCTTAAAACTGAATTTAAGAACATAATTTGAGGCCACTTAGTTACATATGTGTATTTTTTATTGTATTTATAGAATTTTTATCCAACATTAGCTTTACAGACATGCACACTTTAACTTTAGGTTAAGAATACAGAGGTTTAGAAGAAAAATGTATATGTATGTGTGTATGTATGTAAGCGTATGTGTGTGGAATTCAATATCAGAATTAAAAAATATCTAAGGTGCCTTTATAATATTTTTTCTTAATTTGAAGGCCATAATTTTAATAAATCGACGAGTATAGAAATTTTACATGTTAATAATCTAGTAAAATTAGAAATAAGTAAAGCAATTAATAAAGACTTACTCAGAATAAATAAACAACTGAATTTTACTTCATGTCAACTTCTTTCTCTCATTCA
This sequence comes from Brachycentrus maculatus, assembly GCF_059751285.1. Taxonomy (NCBI): domain Eukaryota; kingdom Metazoa; phylum Arthropoda; class Insecta; order Trichoptera; family Brachycentridae; genus Brachycentrus; species Brachycentrus maculatus. The sequence continues at coordinate 100,511 of NW_028281080.1, read as the reverse complement.
ATTATTTTATTTTTGTACAAATGTCAGATCGTATCGTATCGTATCATATTTTTTTAATGAATACTGATATTGAAATGATAATTCCGAAATTGGTAGTTACGAATTAGTATTTATAAAAGTGGTATTACACAAAGAAAACGATGAATGATAAGGAGTATTCAAATATGTACATCTTTCAAAAATCAATGCAATATGGATATTCAACAATGGGGAGAAAAGTGAACGTTACACATATGTGTAAAGTGTTCACATTAGCCAGCTGAATGTTAGATCGGAAGCTCTGTGATACTCGGACTTCCATCTTCTTTCGTATAAAAATTATATATGCTCCAACTTGAAACATCTATAATGTATATTCTTGCATATACTTCGACTTCGAACCTCCGAGATGAAGACTCTCCGATCCATAGCCGGAAACACATTACGAGACCGAGTAAGAAATACCGACATCCGGAGCATGTGTAAGACGGAAGATATCGTGAGGTGGGGACGACAACGAAGGCGATACTGGAATGATCACGTAAACAGAATGTCAGATGACAGACTTCCACGTATCGCCCTTCGAGGAATCCCTGAAGGACGCAGACCTCCAAAAATGTGGAAAGACAGCTAGGAGACAACATCTCAAGCGCTACAAATGGAGGCACGAACAGATCCTTAGGATCTAGAAAAAGAAGAAGAAGAAGAAGAGCATATATTTGGTTTTTGCTACGTCAGCCTTTGCATCGTCAATAAATCATTATAATTGATATTGAAAAAGCAATTTTAACCGCTAATAAAAGGGCACCAGTTCCTTGAATATCCTTTTGAATATAAATTACAATAAGATCATGAATCTCCTATTTTAAATTAATTTACTACCCACAGTTTGAGAAACTATGCCTCTCTAGAGAGAGGCCATTATCTCTTGTAAAAAACTAAATCATGGTTTACAGGTAGGATAGCAGGTGGTGTACTCAAGAGGGAGATAAAAACTTAGTCTCTCCTCTCTTTTCTTCCTCCTTGTACAGGATCATTATTTATTTCATTCACTATCACGAGGATCCACTCACTCAGAAATGTAAATTGCTAGCTCAGAAATATCAAAACTTGAAACTCGCCAAACTGAAAATGAAACTGCGCTTATTTTAAGTGTGTGCTTAATTTTACACTGAGGTAAGTGTAACGGCTATAATTGAAGGGTGTTTTTTTAACCTACCCTTCAATTGAAATTTGTTTTTTATTTATCTTTAAAAAAAGCAAAGTTCACTTGTTTAAAATCTTAAATTCCTTAAAGTAATTCAAGGATTCCTAAGAAGTTTTTACACACTGTTGCATTCTAATATCCATGTGTTTTTATAAACCTGTAATCGGTGTTTCAGCCTGTGACAGGTATTAAAATAATAATGGCCTCTGGTGAAAAAAATACTGACATGGCAGTACCATCTGTTGAACGTTCAAGCAAAAAACGCAATACTAAAAATTGCTTAAAATGTGCTTCCCGACACTGTTATCACGTAACAGTTTCAATGTTTTTCATTTCATTGTGGTTTTAAACTTATATGGTATATAACAACATTGCAATGAAAATTTATGGGTAGAATGGTGAATGATGCACAACGTATACTTTTAGTATCCAATTACAGGTTGTTATCTCTGTAAATGCTGAAATTTCCATAAAAAATGCTTTTTCAACTATGTAGAAAAACCAGTAAAAAAAACGAAGTTTTAATTTTTTTAAATGGAATAACCTGGATTGCCTCTGCATTTAAAGGATTGTCGATAGGGAAGGTAAATGTAAAAAAAAACATCACAAACACCCAGACCAATTGGAAATAAATAAAACTTGAATTTATTTTGTACTTGGTTTAATCCGATATTTGATCTCAAAGATCATACTAAAAATATTGCATTTACTAAAATATCACAGAATTCAATACTCTCCTTATCATTAATCGTAATATAACAAACAATAATATAACATATGTAATATGGTAATATAACACTATCCTTATCATTCATGAATGATAAGTGTTATTTTATTATACGACAAAGTTAACAATTTACAACATTTTGAGTGTGTCCAAATATTTGTTCACAAAATCTGGACTATCTCCAATTACAGGAGTTATTTTCATATTAAATGAAAATGGTATTTTCTGGCGTTTCTCATGTGTGTGATTATAATCCAGGATTCGGACCTCACATACTAATATAAGAGTTTCTGCTTAATAAAAAGCTTCTTTACATCTCACCAACAGATGTCTCTAGTGATGTTCTAGTGATTCAAGAACAAGGTTTCTAAATTGGTTCATATATACAGAACTTCCAAGAATTTGAGTAGTGTGGTTGTCAATAATGGGTAGAATTGGTGAATGTTACACCTGTGTAAAGTGATCACTTAAACCAGCCTATGACGGTCGTCAGCCCCGTAAATGCCCAGACTTCCATATTCTTCTTCATCTTTGATGAGATGTCAAAAAATAAAGTTAACAATGCTTGTAATATACAAAATACATCTCAGAATTGTCTATATTAATACCCGATCGTTGAAATATGATACTAAACTATTGAATCTCACCGCACTATATCAACAGCCCTCTACAACATAAATTGATGAGTTAAATTAATTGTTTTCATTAATTAAGGGTTGTTTTTCATAGGCGCTTTGGTGTACTAAAATAATTACGAAACCTTACACCAAGCAACGGAATTACAAATGAACTCAATTTGCAACCTCGAGGGAAATATTTATCATAATGGTAATTAGAATAAAACTTAGAACTTTTTCCTGAAAACATTAAAGTTTCAGGTTTCCTGAATGGCTGAAAGATTTTTCACGATAATTATTTTCAGTCCTGAATTATTTCAGCGCGATTAATAGCCAGGAAACTTCTAAACTTTTATGATTAATTGGTTAAGTGTTTAATAAGAGCACTTTTTCTTTTCAAATTATTTTATTATTGAGCTTATATCAAAATGGAGATGGAACTTATTCCTGTAGTATAAGATATCCTGATTTTGACCGCCTTCATGGTATTATGGTATGAGTATTAAGCTATTATGCTGGAGACTCTGAGTTCAATTCGTAGGGGGATCATAAATACTATAAGTGATTTTTTAATTGTTTCGGCATTAACTTTGTGGTAAGACATGTTACAATGATTAAAGAAAACACTTGTTTTTTACCACTTGAGTTTTATTAAAGACTACATGTTTCAGAAGTTAAACTTCCATCATTCATTTATAAGTTATTATACAGACCTGAATGATGGAAGTTTAACTTCTGAAACATGTAGTCTTAATAAAACTCAGGTGGTAAAAAATAAGTGTTTTCTTTAATCACTTTAAGTGATTTTTAAAACAAATATTTAAATTCAATTTTTTCATCTCAACATAGATGAAGAAGAATATGAAAGTCTATCAAAGGGTAGTTAAATGTTCACTTTACAGACGTGTAACATTCATCTTAATTGACAAACACACTACTCAAATTTGGAATTCATGCAAACATATATGATTCATCTTATGACGTTACGTGCTTGATTTACCAGGGACCCTTTTATTTGTAAGCAAGTTCTGAACCCGGAGTATTTCACATACTGGGTAACGCCTGAAAATCCGATAATTTTTTTTTATGAAACTTATACTTTAATGAATTATTTTATTCACAACAGTGTATCCAAATACTTAAATAAATAAATGAAAAAAAAATCAATGGTAAGGAGCTAAAATTTCGGTAAGGACGAAGCCCGGTCACTGGTCAAATAAAATATATGTGGAAAAAAAACTACATTGCTGTCATATAAAATACAGATCCACCAAAAAATATTCGATAACTCAAAATCAAAAAAAGATAAATTACAAAAAGTGGTATTTATGAAATTTTATGCGGAGATTGTGATAAAAAATATATATGCCAAACCGCGAGAAATTTAAAGATTAGAATTAAAGAACATCGTAGCGGTCTTGTTAGTGATTATTTTTCGGAATTTGCAAATAACATAATAGTTACAAGTCACTCATTCCACTCTCATAAATTAAAATAATAACACATTGTTCCACATAAAGGCCAAATAATGAATTATTAAGAAAATTTAGAAATCTAAAAAAAAATAATTCTAATAATAATTTATCCACTAATATATTGTTTCAAAATTTCATTTTTTCTTAGTTTTCAAACTCCGCCCCTTGACTAACCCCCTCCTTCTAACTTTCCCCTCTCCTTATTTATAGAACAATTTTATATTTTATATTTTAGTTATTATTCAGACCTGACGATGGAAGTTTAGCTTCCGAATCTAAGTCTTTAATAAAACTCAAGTGGTATGAAAACAAGAATTTCCTTAATCATTGTACAAAACTAGAAACTGAAAAAATTGGCACAGCGTACTGAATTGTATGTTCGAGAGTCCCATCTTAATGAAATTTTCTGATTTTTTTTTCAGAGAGACGCAACACGTGGCGCCGTACTACCAGCAGCAGCCGCAGCACGCCGCAGCACGTGGCTGCTCACTCGGCCGCCAGTACGGAAACCGACCTGGCCGCTCTGGACACGCATGAACTGTGGTTACCCGACACTAGGTGAGAAAGTCGTGTTACATATTTATATATGTACATATATATACATATATATAAATATACATATATATAAATATATATATATATATATATATATATATATATATATATTATATATATATATATATATATATATATATATATATATATATATATATATATATATAATATATATATATATATATATATATATATATATATATATATATATATATATAGATATATATATATATATATATATATTATATATATATATATATATATATATATATATATATATATATATATATATATATATAAATATATATATATATATATACATATATATATATATATATAGATATATATATATATATATATATATATATATATATATATATATATATATATATATATATATATATAAATATATATATATATATATATATATATATATATATATATATATAAAAATATATATATATTATATATATATATATATATATATATATTTATATGTATTTATATATATAAATATATATATGTATACATTTATATAATATATATATATATATATATATATATATATATATATATATATATATATATATATATATATATAAATATATATATATATATATATATATATATATATATATATATATATATATATATATATATATATATATATATATTTATATATACATATATATATTTATATATACATATATATATATATATATATATATATATATATATATATATATATATATATATATATGTATATATATATATATATATATATATATATATATATATATATATATATATATATATATATACATATATACAATATATATATATATATAATATATTATAAATTTGTTCCACAAAATGTCTAAAATAGTGTATTCCATAATCGGGCAAAAGAATAAAACTGTAGTTGCAATACTTATTTAGTTTTATTAAGATAAGAAAAAATACATAAAACAAATGAGTTATTTAATTTCACAAGTTTGTTTTTACTCTGCTGTAAAATTTAGATATACCCCTTTGTCTTTACACTACCGATATCTTCCCCCTATCCCAACTTATCATTTTGTAGACTGTTGAAGTCAGCTCTCCACATCCTCAGGTTGTAGATCCTTCTATCATTAACACTCACACAATGACATTAATTAGATACACGCATTTCCATTGTATGTTGGTAATAAATCAAATATTAATTTAATTTTTTTCAAATATTTTAGAAATGATAGTATATAACCACTCACCGATATTTCAGTCTTTTCAAGAGGTACCTGTCTCTTTGTCAGGCCAATCAGTACATCACCGTTCAAAAACAGTCGAAAATCTTGGATTAAAACATAAGGGATTATAGTACACCAAATTTTACTTTCATAAAATTTAAAAATGACTGACCACAAAAAAATGCTATACTTAAATATTGATATTAAAATACCTAAATTTCAAAGAAGCCATTCAATACCATTATCATTAAAATTACCATTCAATGTTATTTTTCTCATCTGATAAAGTTAGACCCAGAAATCCCGGTATGATTCCAAGTGCAAATACACCGCACCGTATTTACACAGATATTGTAGATTTGCTTAAGTAATGAAGCGTAACGAAGAGAACAGAATCTGAAACTCGTTTATCTTAATAATTAAGGTATTAATGGCAGATTTCAATTCAGAGTTCAGTATTAAATCCGAGAAATTCCTTCGTACTTTTAATATAAATCATCCGAGCAATTATATCAAAAGTTTTGATACCTCATTCTGACTCCCGATCGTAAATCTGTCGGGCTGAGTTTGTTTGACCTTCATTTTGCATATAACGCGAGATAATAAAAGAACCCTTGAGATATTATTTTTTGACATCTCAACACAGATGAAAAAGAATATGGAAGTCTTTGCATTTACGGGGCTTACGACCGTCATAGACTGTTTTGAGTGATTTACTTCACTTGTATGGAAGTGAAACATGGAGTTGGCAAAAGAAGGATGAAAGTAGACTGAATGCAGTCGAAATGCGATCTCTCAGAAGAATGTGTAACAAAACGATGTATGATAGATGTGCGAATAGTGAAATAAGGAAGGAATGCAAAGCTGAGATAAGCATTATCGATAAAATTAAGAAAGGTGTGTTGAGATGGTTTGGACATGTAGAACGAATGAGTGAGGAAAGAACGGTAAAACAAATTTATGAGGCGAATGTTAGCGGGAAAAGAAGCAGAGGAAGACCGAGAAAAACATGGCACGATCAGGTATGCCAAATACTTGAAGGTGGTCAGGTTAGGAGTCGTAACAATCGGCGGGTATGTATGAGGAGATGCATGAACGTGGAAGAGGCGAAGAATGTTTGCAAGGACAGAGTGGTGTGGCGCTCTATTCTCTCTGCCTACCACTGCGGGGAAGCGGCGTGATAGTTAGTTAGTTAGTTAGTTAGTTACACTCTTGTAACATTCACCAATTCTACCCATGATTAACAACCACACTTCTCAAATTCTCGGAACATCTTTATAAATGATTCAAATACAAAAAAAATAGTGCTGGAATCACCATAATTTCACTAAAAGCATCTATGGTGAGATGAAAAAAGCTTTTCATTGAGCATAAACTCTTTCATTTGTATGTGAGGTCTGAATCCTGGATTAAAATCACATACACGAAAAACGCTAGAAAATATTACTTTAATTTTTATTGTATAATAATAACTAGTAATTCCGAATTTTAACACAAAATGCGGATTACTCAAAATATTGTATTTTCATCTCTTGACGAGAATATCTGTAGTTCTCGATACCAGTTGACATTAATAAACTCAAAACAGGTATTTTACAAATAAAATTTTGATAATAAAAACCAAACATTATTTCGTTTAGAAGTGAATTAATGTCCTTAATGATAGTCAGTACAATAAACAATGAAAATAAGCCTATTAAACGAGATACCTGTAACGAAATGCTTTTTGATACTCAACGTTAACGATTTCATATTAAAGATATAATCTTTTTTATATTTCTTCTGCGATAAAGCCGGCGCAATAAAGCACGGTAATGAAAGCTTTGATATGGAGCTTTTTTGGCTTACTCGTGAGTTTATTGACTTAATATTTTTGTCCTTGGTTTCTGTGAACCACAATTTATTATTCTTTTTCTTTTTCCTACTCACTTAAAGGCGAGCTTTTTTTAAAGCACCGTTTTTCATTGTTGTAGGCGGCTATCCTGTCAGGAATGCCTACAGAGCCTGCAACTCTGACCATAGAATTCTGTCATCTTCTAGGTCTTCAAGGTAATCAAATACCTAGATGCATCTAACAAAACGCAAACCACGGTTACTTTTGAATAAATTTTCTTCGGACATGTCCCCAAATTCTTTTTCCTGCTTATAGATCCTCGAATCTGTCAGTTTCGTTATCCGTCTCTCGTGACGTGGACTGCCAGCTGTCAAGCCATCTCTTTGGAGGTCTTCCACGTGGTTTTCTTCCGTCTGGGTTCTAGTGAAGATCAATTCGGGCCAGTCTATTTTCTTGCATTCTATTGACATGGGCATTCCAGAATCGTCTTCGCTGTCTTCTCCACCTGACTATTGACATTGTATTACACGTTTACTAAAATATATATATATATATATATATATATATATATATATATATATATATATATATATATATATATATATTATATATATATATATATATATGTATATATATATAATATATATATATATATATATATATATATATATATATATATATATATATATATATATATATATATATATATATTTATATATATATATATATATATATATATATATATATATATATATATATATATATATATATATATATATATATATATATATGTATATATATATAAATATATATATATATATATATATATATATATATATATATATATATATATATATATATATATGTTCCTGAAATTAGGTAGTTTAGTTGTTAATCAAAGAGTCTTTGCTAAATAAAAGCTTTCTCAATCCATCCATAGATGGCTGTTGTCAACTTATTCGTAAAGTGTCATGAGATCAATGAGAAATGCATGAGTTACAAAAAAATGAGTAGAGTGGTTGTCAATCATGGTTAGAGTGGTGGGCATTACAGAATCGTCTTCGCTGTCTTCTTCATCTGACTATATCCATTGTATTACACGTTTACTGATCTCTTGAACTAGCCTTTGACAAGTCGTAAACCCTGTAAATACCCAGACCTCCATGTAGTTTTTCATCTGTTAAGATTTCAAATACAAAATCTATAAAGAAAAGTACCTTATATAATAAAATTGAGTATGAGGATGGTATATTACAAATAAAAACTACCCGAATATTTATGGTATATGTATGTAAGGGTGAAGAATGCGCTGCCTAGTATTTCAAAAGGGTAAAACAGCGGAAATTTGAATAGCTACGCTAAGGGATGAAAAAAAAACTATAAACGGAGTTTAAATATTATCTTTCTCAGATATTTCGTTCGCCTTGTGATCTGTGAAGTTTAATATATCCCAGTGTAGTGGCAATACAACGCACTACTTTGATATTCAGTCCATTTATTTTATTGAACTTTTGATGCCTTACAGATATCTAAAAGAATACGAGGTATTCTGAGATGCGTTGGTGAGAAAAATGACTGACTAAAAGACTTTTATTCACACAAAATGGTGAATAGGGCACTACATCAAAGTGATTTTTTGTTGACTTGATCGTTTATTACATATACTGTGGAAAATTTGTCAATCCTGCATTTCGAGTATTGGTCCAGGGTTATATTATTACACTGGCCAACAATTTACAACTTTTATTTTGTAACTGGTATGAAAATATGATATTATACCTGATCTTTATGCACTTTGTATAGTTGAATTCAAAAACAAAAGCAAAAAAATGTAGCTCATCAGATTTTTTAGTTATGGATATTTTAAATTCTGATATTGAATAAGTTTATCTTATTAATTATGTAAAAATATATTTCTCCGCCTCCTTAGTGTAATGGTCAGCACGCTCGCCTACCGTTCTGGAGGTCCTGGGTTCGATTCCCGGGGGGGTCAAATAAATATAAGTGATTTTTTCACTGTAATATTTATTCAATATTACCCTGGACTGGTACCTGAAGCGGAGGGCTGATCACCTTTCCTTCGTGTGTAAACGATCAAGATAACACTGTGTTCATATGAAGCAGTGCCCTATGCACCATTGGGGGGTGGATAAGGGTTTTATTATTATTATTATTAAAAATATATTTAAACATATAATGCTCTCATATTAAATATTATTTAAGTTAATTATTTCCACTGTTACTCCATACTTATCTATCCTTTTTTCGAATCCCTAAAACATGTCTAGATACCAACCACTATTACGGTTTCAACGCATGGGTTCCAAACAACCAATAATATGAGTGTAACATCAAAACTTGACGTGATACAAGCTTGTCACCATATAGACTTTAAATAAGAACGATTAACTAAGTCCAAATCAGTCATCAAAATTTCAGTTATGAAATCATTGTTGCAAAGTACTATTATTAATTATAATTTTACTTGGTAAAAACCACTATTTATAAAAATCTATTGTGACCCGTGTTTTGATGCATTCAGCATCATCTTCAAATACCGTATGATGCGGAATGCATTGACAACATGTTGAAACAACAGAAATTCACAAATATATAAATATAAAAATCTTCACAGTATATTTTATAAATTAAAAGCATTTTTAACGTTATGGTATGGTAATATAACACTTTCCTTATCATTCATCGTTCACTTTTTGTAATACCATTTTTAAAAAATAATCAATCGTGTCTACTGGTTTCATATTATTTATTCATTCGGCATTAACTTTGTGGAATGATATGTGGATTTTTTTTAAATTAAACACTTGAATATACCACTTTAATGAGTTTTATTTATACATACGACTAGTTTCGAAATTTTACAGATGTTTTCATTTTCTGGTAAAAATTAAAACTGGTTTAATTTTAGTTTTAATTTTAACCAGAAGATGAAAACATAGTAAGTAACAACTGTAAGTTTTCAAACCTAGTCATATTTATATAAATAAAAATTAAAGTGGTAAATTCAAGTGTTTATTTTTATAAAAATAAAAATCTACTGGTTTCGTAATAATCATTCTATCATCAGGTCAAATGTACTTTTAAATTTTAAAAAAATACGGTCTGAGATTTATACAAAAATAAAACGTTGAAAGAGAGATAGGATTTGTCTTTTTTATCTTTTTCAAAATATTATTTTTATGTTCATGTTTTTATAAAACAAAATATACAGTGGTACTTAGTAGACCCTAATAATTCGTGTTTTATTTTAATATTTAAAATATGAAGTACGGTGTTCTGCCAAATCAATTAATATAAATCGATGAAATTACTTTTTTTTCTTATAGCGAGCCAGCTCCTTCGGCGATGACAGCCCTCCAACAGTTTGGGGCTGAAATGCTGCGACTGTCGCGAGGGTTGGAAGCTGCCAGCAACAGGCCGCCGCAACAACCCCCAGTCACCCCTCATCATCATCACAAACACAACCAAAACCATCAGAATCCAACACAGCAGACAACACACTGCGGCATGAGGTGGGTGAAAAATCTATCAATCTATCAATCGATTCGGCGGTGCCTTGATATTAATCCATTTTTATTCATTGTTTCGGTATTAACTTTGTGGTAAGACATGTCGGCTGTCCAAATTTAAAACACAGTAAGGGACATTTTTTTGTAGTAGGTTTTTTTTTGCATTTATGGACTAGTTAGACTCTACTTAGTCCAAAAATGCAAAAAAAACTACTACAAAAAAATGTTCCTTACTGTGTTTTAAATTTGGATAGCCGATGTTACAATGATTAAGGAAACACTTGTTTTTATACCAGTTTTATTAAAGACAACTAGTTTCGGAAGCTAAACTTACATCGTCAGGTCTAAATAATAACTAAAATATAAAAGTAAAAATTGTTCTATAAATAAGGAGGTTAGTAAGTAAAGGGGTTCAATCTAAATTTTACTTTATAAAATAAAACAACTTTAGTTTGAACTACTTTTTTACTGGTACATTTTTTCTCCTACCGGTTTTGACAAAAAACCTGTCATCATCAGGGTTAAACATATACAGTACATGTTTATACTTGATGATAACAAGGTTCTTGTCGAGACTGGTTGGAGAAAAAATAAATTAATACAAAAAGTAAAAATTAATTCTGGTCAAATTATAAACTTAATAATAAAAATGAAAATGGTATTTTCTGGTGTTTCTAATGTGTGTGATTATAATCCAGGATTCGGACCTCACATACTAATATAAGAGTTTCTGCTTAGTAAAAAGCTTCTTTACATCTCACCAATAGATGTCTCTAGTGAAGTTCTAGTTATTCAAGAACAAGGTTTCTAAATTGGTTAATATATATAGAACTTCCAAGAATTTGAGTAGTGTGGTTGTCAATAATGGGTAGAATTGGTGAATGTTACAAGTGTGTAAATTGATCACTTAAACCAGCCTATGACGGTTGTCAGCCCCGATAATGCCCAGACTTTTTCATCTTTGATGAGATGTTAAAAAATAATAATAAAAAAGAATACAAAAAGTAGTAAAAAGCAAAGTGGGTTTATTTTATAAAGTTTATAAAATCTACCACAAAGTATTTGGGAAAAACATTAAATAAATTTTACTTGTTAAATACCAATATTCACATTGACATTAGCTAATTCTACCCATGATTGACAACCACACTACTCAAATTTTTGGAACTCTAGATGAATTCATGAATCTCGTGACCCTGTTGGTGTGAATCCACGACAGCTATATATGTATGTTGGAATGACGAAAGTTTTTATTAAGCAGAAATTCATTTGTATGCAAGGTCCGAATTCTGGATTATATTTACAATCCTAAGAACCGCCTGAATTTTTTTCATGTAGTTAATAATTTGACCAGTTATTTTTTATGAAATCATTTTAAATGTATCCAAATACTTATTCACAAATCTGGGTTTTTAGGCTAAGAAGTCGTTTTTTAACAAGTATTTAAACACACACAAAATTTTGCTAATAAAATTACTGGTCAAAGCGTGAGCACCAAAAAAACAGTCGTTTCTCGATTTGTATAATACTCCGGGTTTGGGTCTTGCATACAAATTAAAGCGTCTCTCATAAAGATGGCTATTGTGAACTCAATCACGGAATGTCATGAGATGGAGCACATATCTTTGGCTTCCAAAATTTGAGTAGAACGATTGTCAAACATGGGTAAAATGATTAATGCTACACGTGTGTAAAGTGATCACTTAACCAGCCTACGACAGGTCGTAAAGCCTGTAAATACCCAGACTTCCGTATTATTTTTCATCAATGATATCATTAATCTTATGACACAGTACATATGAGTTCACAACAGCCATCTATATTTTATTGAAGAAGCTTTTATTTAGCAGAGTACCTTTATTAAATTTTACGTATACGGTATTTGAAAATGATGCGGAATGTATCAAAACACGCGTCACAACAGATTTTTAGAAAAAGTAGTATTTATCAAGTAAAATTAAAATAAAAAATCAATAAATATGCCCCTCTATTTTCATATTTTACTTTGTATTTTGTATAATATTTTTCGAATAAATAATTTTTCTGTGAAAAAATTCCAATATTATTTTCCAGTCAAATTAGCCCCAAGAAGACGTTACATAAAAAAAAATAATTTACCTCAGGCATATTGAAATTGATTACATCTTATTCCACCCGAAACTCTTAGTTATATAACTCATTTTATTTGCGTAAATTTATTTACTGAAATGGCAAATGCGTCTGTCCTGAAAAAGGCTTTCATACGATATAACCTTTTAAGATTCTGAAATTTTGTAAATGAACACACTTTTTACACCCCACTTTTATTGGCAGAAATGTACAGAATTTGTTAAAACTTGGAGATGTATAATTTAAGAGCTTTTTTCTGTATTTTTAGACGGTTTTTCCTGTTTGTGATTTGTGATCTTTAATTCATGATTGTAACATAATTATTTCTGATATAACAAAAAAAGCATTATTTTTTTGTAATAAATGCCTCAGAAAATGAATAATTATTTAATACATATGAATAATCTTTAAAAATAGTTTCAAACGAAAATAAAAAGCAGATTTTTGATTAAACATATTTTGAGTGTGTCAAAATACTTGTTTAATTTATTATTAGATTAAAACCAATATTTTTAGCTTTTCCACTTTTTTATTTGACCAGCGACCGGGTTTCGTCGTTACCGACATCATCAGACTGGTGATGACCAGTCTGATGATGTCGGTAACGACGAAACCCGGTCGCTGGTCAAATAAAAAAGTGGAAAAGCTAAAAATATTGGTTTTAATCTAATAATAAATTAAAAATGCAATTCCATCACGAAGTGTCAGTGGATAATATAAATCTATTAAAATACTTGTTCACAAATCTGGGTTTTCACTGGGACACACTCAAGTTGTTGTGAATAAAAAAAACTGATTAAAAATTAAAATCACGTTCTCAGGCGTTCGCCAGTGTGAAAGAATTATCCGGGCTCGGATCTTGCATACATCCAAATTAAAGGGACTCTTCTTAATAAAAAGCTTTCTTAATCCAACCATAGATGAAAACAGTGAACTCGTAATATTTATGACGTACGTAAGAGTTACAAAAATTTGCTTAGAGTGGTTGTAAATCATGGGTAAAATGGTGGATGTTTCTCTGTGAAAAGTTATCACTTAACGAGCCATGACAGATCAAAGACCCTGTTTATACCCGGACTTATGTACAATAGTCTTCTTTATTTATGTTCAGATGTCAAAAAAACGTAGAAAGCCCTGATTTGTGAATAGGTATTTGGACATACTGAAAATATAATGAATTTTATAATTTTATATACTGGAGAAAATATAAAATAGGCTTTCCCTTTTTAGGCTAATAATCATTCCTAAAATAACTTTTTTTTATATTTATGTATTAATTTTTAAATCAAACACAGATTTTTTAAGTCTACTAAGTTGTATTTTACTAACAAAAACACATCAACGAACGTGAAGATCAAATGGACTGACGGTCCTTATTTTAACATGTGCCGCAACAATTGTCACAATATTAATTTTTTTATGTATATTTGTTAATAAAATACAACTTAGCAGACTCAAAAAATCTGTGTTTGATTTAAAATCAATACGTAAATTAAAATGGAGTTCTGCAAATTAAACGCCAAATCAATGAATAAATAACTTTTTTTAGATTTTTATTTCTAATGTTTTGAATATCCGATTGGTTTTGTCCACTTGTGAGTTATTTATATCGACATCTCAAAATAGACAAAGAAAATATGGGAGTTTTAGTATTTATATGGCTCACAACCTTCTTCATCTATATGTTGACATATCACAATTATTCAGATTTTTTTGCTGTCATGTTCATTCTATGCAACTTCTGTTGTTGTTTTTCTAGTCCTAATTTGGAATATTCGTGAAACTGGATTCTTTTACTTTTCCTTACTACCCTCTTAAACAGTAAGGCTGTATAAGTAACTTCCAAGGCCGAGAAAAATTATTGCGTCATTGTTGTCGTGATACCTTGAAAAATTACGTAAAAACGACGTAATGAAAGCTTAAAGGAAGTAAAACGTGATGAAAAGCTTTCAAAGAAAAGTCTGTGTATTCAACGGCATCTTACAAACTTTTTAATTGATTTATTTATTTAGTTATCAAATTGTGTCAGGTTGTTGTCCTGTGGTTAGTGTCGTAGACTCTTCAGATACAATTTCTCGGTTCAAACCCACTCTTCTACAATTCGATGCCTATTTATTTTATTGTTTTAAATTGTAAATAATAAAAACACTTTTTTTTAATTTTAAAATAATACTATTTTTCATCTTGAAATCTGTGAAACGTTGAATTTAAGTTGGGGTATTTGATAGTGATTGATTGGTGAGTGTCGCGAATTGAGAGTTTCACATTTTTTTTCCATATTTTTCTTTTCTGAAATATACAAAATATTATTATTTTTTAATTACTTTGTCTTGAAAAATACCACTTTTCCTTCAAATGTATTGTGACACATATTTCGATGCATTCGGCATAATTATTGAACACTATTAATACTTTAACACACCATTTAATAATGCATCGAAACACGTGTGAAAATAGATTATGACAAATATTTATTATAATTAAAACGTAACGTTCTTTTAAAATCACTATTAATATTTTATTATAACTTAATTATAATGTCTACCGGTTTCGAAGCTAACCGCTTCTTTATCAAGACTGATTAATACTGATAAAATTAAAGTATTAATCAGTCTTGATAAAGAAGCGGTTAGCTTCGAAACCGGTAGACATTGTAATTTAGTTATAATATTTTTTTTTCATATTTTAGTGATTTTAAAACAAAGTTGCATTTTAATTTTAAAATAGAAAATCACGAAGTTAGTGCTTCAAATATAAGTTATACATATTTGTTATTTTATCCATTTAATTTTTCATAAGGTCCTTATCTTTAGCTTACTACATAATTTTTTGAACAAAAATGGATTTATCTACCGATTTTGTCGATTTCGGCGACCTTCATGTAAAAGCACTACCATTTGAAACCTAAACTTTCAATCGAATAATTCACCACACTGTTAAAATGTTATCTGCGGATCCCATTATAAACAATTTACCGCATTCTCACCGAGAAACTTGTCAGCAAAACCGGGATAAAGTCACGGTTAATATAAATAATAGTCACTTCCCTGGCGTGTTGACCTTCCTGTCATATTTTTATCTTCCGAACCGACCGTCTTTTAACCCCCTCGCGCCAGATACTGAAAAAAGGTCAAAATTGAATCGAAATAACTTAAGTATGTCCAAATCTTTGTTAACAATCCGGACTGTCCACTTAAAAGCTACTTGATTGGTACCCGAAGCGGAGGGATCATCACCTACATGTGTTAACGATTAAGATATTTGATGCAGTGCCCTATGCACCATTGGGTGCATTGAGGGTTTGAAGAAGAAGATTGAAATAAATAATATAATATTATAATAACTAATTGTACTCTTCTTCTTTTTCTGATTGACAACCACCCTGAAATTCTGAAACTAATATGCAAAAAATACATTTTTACTGTCGTATTGTTTGAATGCAAAATATAAAGCAATCAAGGCTCATTCGTGAAATTTCACGTTTAATCCAGTATTAAAAGTTTAACCTTTTTCCGCCCGCTGATCCCAGAAACCCCAAAACTATACCAGAAATACCGAAATGAATCCCCGTAAATTGCGGAAAATGGCGAAAAAACTGTCAGTTTATTGGCAATAATAACTGCCCAGAATTCCGTGTCCATGCTCCTAATAGCCCGGTAAACGCCGATTACACGAATTGCGCGCCAATTTACGACGTCTCTGTTTAGCACTCTATGCAAAAGGGAAAAGGATTAAAATAAAACTTTTTTTATAATTAAAATGTAACTTTGTTTTTAAATCACTATAAATATTTAATTATAACTTAATTATAATGTTTACAGGTTTCGAAGCTAACCGCTTATTTACCAAGACTGATTAATACTAATCAGTCTTGATAAAGAAATCTGTTTTCAGTCTACTTTAATTCTTCTCTTGCCAACTCCGTGGTTTTTTTCCATATATTTTATTGGAACCAAGACTCTGTTGTTTACTGTCAGTTTATATTATGAAAATTAAACACTTGAATAAACCATTTTATCGAGTTTTATTTTTATTTACGACTAGTTTCGAAAACGACAGTTGTATTCATCTTCTGGTACAAATTAAAACTAACGAATAAAAATATATTAAGGTGTATATATAGGTTAATAAATATAGGGAGGGTTAAGGAACAACATTTTTTGTAAAAGGAAACATTGATAATAATGGTGACGTATTTTGAAACATATATTTGTACTTTGTCAGTTTATCTTTCGGTGATAGGTTTTTAATTAACTGTTTTGCTATAACTAATTTCAGTGCATCATTCACTCTATTCCCAGCATTTAATCTACTTTATTTCCATTTATTTATTTCTTTGCTTTCCATTTTTCCATTGTTTTCAAACTCCGCCCCTTGACTAACCCCTTCCTTTTACTTTTCCCTCTCCTTATTTATAGAACAATTTTATATTTTATATTTTAGTTATTATACAGACCTGAATGTTGGAAGTTTAACTTCTGAAACATGTAGTCTATAATAAAACTCAAGTGGTAAAAAACAAGTGTTTTTATTTATTAATATGATTTTTTTTCGTTTAGGTACAAAGATACATTTTTTTGTATTTTATTATTTGATTTTTTATGGCTCTTTAGGCGCAGCCTATGTTGAGCTGAAATACTTAGCATATAATGTTAACAATATACTAGATTTTATATATTACAAGATATGATACAATAAAAAGGAAATACAATAAAATAATCACAAGTATTAAACCTGGAGTCTAATATATCTTTATCAAGCTTTCCAACTCTAGAAAACATACTTCCTACACGATACAGACCTTTTTGCGCAGGGTTGCCAAAAGCTCCGCGAAATACATCAGGTGATATCAGGAAAACATACGAATTTACTACGCTGTCATAAATACTTGTTTTGTTTGCGTTATTTTTCGTGGGTGAGGCAATTTGTGGCGCGAGTGTGTTTTACGTTTATTGTGCGTTGATAATTGTGATTTATCGCGAAACGAATTTTGAATTATTATCCTTTAAGTAATGACTGCGCACAGTTAGTTTAATGTGCGCAATTTCATTTTACTGACTGAAAATTATGAAAGAAAAGAAAAACCTTTTTTTGTCGTGAATCAAGCTTAGTCGAGGTTTAAATAGGGTGTTTTTTAACTAACTAACTAACCATCACACTGCTTCCCTGCAGGGGTAGGTACAAAGAATAGAATTCTATTCCAATCTTTCTTTGCAAGCAATATTTGCCTCTTCTACATTCGTACATCTCCTCATATATAGGTACACGCCAATTATTACATTGATGTGGTTTTATTTCATTCTATGAATGTGGATGAAAGAGACGAAGAATTTTTGCAAAGACTGCTTGTTGCATGTTTGCAAAGAATACTTTTCTCTTGCCTATCCCCGCGGGGAATCGGCGTGATGGTAGGTTAGTAAGTTTTTAATATCACCTTGGGCGATATTTTTTTCATATCACCGACGTTCATATAATTGACGATCAACTTAACACTGTATCAATTTTATTCAGCGGTGCGGATGAGGGTATAAAAAAAGAACCAAGCTTAATTAATTATAATAAAAATATAATATTAATAATCATTAATAATCTTTAATATATCAATAATCTTTTTGACAATCAGTGAATGTTATACGTGTGTAAAGTGATCACTAAAACCAACCTATGACCAACCATATGTTATTTATCATAGGGTTGGTTGAGTTATTACTTTACACACTTGTAATATTCATCATTCCACTAATGATTGACAACTTATTGAAAGAGCTAAGTGTCAGTACCCTGGTGATTTGACTGGTGAAACATATACGTTCCAGCAACTCCTGTGAGTCAATATGAGAGTTGAGAATAGTGGAGACTGTCAAACTGTTCATCTGTTTGTTCTTGAACATCTTTGTAGCTGTATATGTGAACTGTTAGATTCCAATTATCCAAACTATTGTTTCTCTTTGTTCCAGTGACAAAGGCTCTTCAAACTCAGCCCCCTCGTCTCCCGGTAAGAGCATCCCAGCAGCATGCTGTCCGCCGCAGTGCACCTGCCCCTACTTTGGTGACAAGCCAGCGCCGCCGCCAGCGCGCCCCACCCTCGTGGTCCGCTGGGAGGGGGGCACCGCAAGAACCCGCACCCAGCCGGCGACCAATCACGGCGCAGGTGGCAACAGCTCGGCCAATCACGGCGCGGGTGGCAACAGCTCGGCCAATCATGGCACAGCACCCACTCCGCAGCGGACGGCCAGCTTGCTGTCTCGGACCAGCTCTAGACATGGAAGGATCATAAGGCTGGAGCAGAAGGCCACCAAAGTTCTAGGGGTTGTGTTTTTTACGTTCGTGATCCTTTGGACGCCATTTTTCGTCCTGAATCTGGTGCCCAGCATATGTGAGGAATGTGAAAGGAGAGTCAGTCATTGGGTGAGCCTAATTTTTATAAATTCAAAATGAAATATCAACCAACTTCTTCCTTTCAAAGGTCTTGAGGTTGGGGAACAAGAAGAAGTCAGAAGGAGTGAGATCAAGTGAGTAGGGTGGGTAGGAAAGAACAGTGATCCAGTGTTAGACCAAAAACTCGCGATTTCTGAAACCGAATGGGCTGAAACTGATCTTGAAGTTTCAGAACCCGTGAGTATTTGGACAAACACACGATCACAGTTCTTCCCAACTTTTCCTACTCATCTAATCTCGCTTATTCTGGCTTTTTTTTGTACCATAAATTAAAAAGAACTTTCAAAAGAAGAAAATTTGAGACCGTTCATAAGATTAAGGGAAATGCGACGAAAACGCTAAAGATCGTTACAAAAGAACTTCCGTTCCATATTCTAAGGCTGTTTCTAAAAGTGGAAACATCGTTAGGAAAATACTCAAAATCCATGAAAGAACTATATAATCAACAGTATCTGTCAAGAAGCACGCTGTTTGCTTTGAGAAATATTAATTTTTGTTCTTGCTGCAATTACGTTTAACAGATGGTGCTGCCATTACGGTCTAGATATACAATATACAAACTGAGCCAAACCATTGCATGACCTGGTACAGGTAATGTAAAATAAAAAGAAAAATTGCTGATACCTGAAAATTGATGTTATCAAAACATATCCGAATCCATATATCGATTTTCAGGAATATATATTTTAAGTCTAACGTATAATTTGGGTGTAATATGTAATTTATAAAATGAAACGGCTTTTCACAGGGTAGATAATAATCATATTATCGGCATTTATGTAGAAAGAAAACCATAACAAATGCGACATAGAAAATGCTAGACCTTTTAATCAATAGTGCCAATGAATTACGACTAAATTAAAGTAATTGTCATACGCAGACACAAACACATCACTTGTCAAAAGTCATTGTCAAGCTATACATATAATAACACTAAAATATTGGTGGATCGATTTGTCATATGTAAATTAAAATTAGTTATAAAAAATTTATGATAATCAACTGATCGGAAAGAAGTATCTAGAAATGAAAATGTTATTTCAGGCTCTCTTTTCTGAAAAATGTCTTCTTCTTCTTGGCTCTATTACAACTTATCGTCTTTGAAGACTTTTGAGGTGGGCAACGTCACTTAGGCCATGTCTTCGAATCATATTATCTTTCTGTAGCATCCATGAATTTTTAAGTCTTTCTCTAGATGTTTTTCGAGAAATATCCATGGCGATTGCCTGGATCATCTCCTAAAAATATATTTGAACTAATTTAAAATGAATCTCACATATGTATTGTTGATGTACACTTTATATAATTGACAAATTTTTCATTGATGGCGCCATTTTTAATCATACTATCAAAACTATTAAATTACTCCTGGTATGTTAAAGGAATCCAAGACCATTTCATATTTACAAGTTTCAAAAATTAATGCAATTTGAATGTTCAATAATAGGTAAAATTATGAACTTTACCCACGAGTATAAAGTGGTCGCTTAAACCAGCTAAATGCCAGGTCCTGGGATGTTCATACTTTCATATTTTTTCGTCTAAAAATGACGATTATTTCGTATCCAGTTGACACTTATAATATATTGTCTTATTTTTTTATATCTTTTTGAGATAGACGAAGACAATTATAAAAGTCTAGATATTCACAGGACTTGTGACCTGTCATAGGCTGGTTAAGTGATTACTTCATTCACAACATTTTGAGTGGGTCCAAATACTTGTTCACAAAATCTGGGTTTTCTCCAATTACAGAAGTTATTTTCATTGAAAATAACTCCTGCAATTGGAGATAATCCAGATTTTGTGAACAAGTATTTGGATACACTCAAAATGTTGTGAATAAATTATCTGGTCAAATTGTAAGCTTAAATAATAAAAATGAAAATGATATTTTCTGGCGTTTCTCTTGTGTGTGATTATAATCCAGGATTCGGACCTCACATACTAATAAAAGAGTTTCTGCTCAATAAAAAGCTTATTTTCATCTAATCAAAAGATGTTTCTAATGAAGTTCTAGTGATTCAAGAATAATGTTTTAAAATTGGTTCATATATATATATATATATATATAGAGCTTCCAAGAATTTGTGTAGTGTGGTTTTCAAAATGGGTAGAATTGGTGAATGTTACACGTGTATAAAGTGATCACTTAAAAACCAGCCTATGACGGTCGTCAGCCCCGTTAATGCCCAGACCTTAATATTCTTCTTCATCTTTGATGAGAAGTCAAAAAATAATATGATTACTTTCACCATTCTACCCATGATTGACAACCACATTACTATAATTTCGGAAATTATATACATTTCCTTCAACTGACACTATTTTCCACATGAGAGTTTTCGGCACCATTTATGGTTGTGATTAGTTTGTTTTTAAGTAGGTAGAGACCTTCATAAAGAGAGCAGACACCCTTATAATTTTAGTTACCCCTTTTACTAACGCTTAATTTTAGGTTTCTTTTACTAATTCTAGTTCCATTTCAGGTGTTCGACTTCGTGACGTGGCTAGGCTACGCCAGCTCCATGGTGAACCCTATCTTCTACACCATCTTCAACAAGGTCTTCCGCGAGGCCTTCAGGAAGGTCCTTCTCTGCAGGTACTGCCGAAGGGCCAGGTGGGTTCCCACCAACAGATAGCGGTTGCAGCACGGTCCCAGGCATGGACCGACTTCCATGCCCTTTGCCCTCTGAGACATGGCATCGACCTGCCCCCCAACCAGGAGCCAGGTCTTGCAGACTACGTCAGTGGTGCTTTGAACTGGTGAACAATGAACTCGAAAATGGACAGTCTTGTCAATTAACAAAGTGGGAAGTGCAAAAGGTTATTCTTATTTAGAAATATGCGGGATGGAAGATGTCGTTAGGTGGGAAGGCAACGAAAAAGATGATGGTACGTGCTTGTTAGGAGAATGAAACTATCTAGACCGTAAAATATTGCATTGCACGGCAACCCAAGGTAGACTACTAAAGAGATGGATTGGCACGAAGCTAATCCCTCTTAGAAACAGGCCACAAGGCCTGAACCAAGAAGAAGAAGAAGAATCTGTAAATGGGAGAATGTATTTTATAAAATTACTGGTCTATTATTGAAGACGTTTGATCCAAAAATGAAAAGTGCAAAAGATTACACATATTAAGAAATATGCTAGATCGAAGATGTCGTTAGGTGGGGAAATCACCGAAGATGATGGTATGCTCGTGCGAGGAGAATGGAACCACACAGACTTTAACATATTGCATTGTACGGCCAACCCCAAAGCAGACCACCAAAGAGATAGATTGACAGCTGGGAATCGACATCGCAGGAGGTTATACCCGCCTAAAAACAGGTCACAAGGCCTACACAATTTTTGACAACATTAAGAGTGAGTCCTTATACTTACAAATCTATGTTTTTTTGTTTATTTTTATAAGCCTCCCCTCGTTTTTAGGAGTCAGTTTACAAATCTTTGTTATTAGCCGTTATTTTTCAAATTTTTTTGACATCTCGACAGAGATGAAGAAGAATGTGGAATTCTGGGAATTTACAGGGCCTATTACCTATCATAGGCTGGTAGCACGTGGAATATTCACCATTCTACCTTTATTTTATACATACGAGTAACACTTATTTAAATAAGTGAGTAAACATAATCTTTATTATTGGTCGCATCTTTCGAAATTTGTCTCCTTAGAATATTTGAAAATAATGCTTTAAAAAATTCTCAGTCAAATAAATAATGAAAAGATTTTATCTGTGTACTTTGAAAATCACAGAAATTTGGAAGGATTTTTCATTTTTTACCACATATTACTCTTCCCTTAATACCTGTGTCAGTGGTTCCTAAACCAAAGGATCCAAAGGATTTATTTTTCCAAAGATTTTTTGAGGCTATTTAAATATTGAGGGCTATTTAAATATGATTTTACAAAATCAGTGAAGAAAATAGTTGCACTTGTATTTTATTTTTCAATTCAAACATCGCAGAACAAATTATATATAAGACAACTTAATTTTGACTAAAACTAAATATGGGTAACCTAGACATCAATTTTATGATGTTAAAATCATTCAACTACATATATTTTGTGTATATGCTTGTTTTTAGCCTCAAATTTCATTATTAGAAAAAAAATGCGTTTGTAATGAAACAAAAATAATTCTTTAAGTATGGCAATTAAAATATTCTTACTTTTAAATTTATTCATACATCAAACTTATGAAATTAGTTAGAAAATGCCATAACAAGTTGAAACAATTCATACATTTTATTTTAATGTTTTTTTTTTTTAAATAAAATACATTTTAGTAGACTCTAAAGATCAGTATTTTATTTTAACATTTAATATATAAATTAATATGGAGCTCTACAAATTAAACGCAAAGTCTATAAATACAATATAATTTTTATTTGAAACACTAACTTTGTGATTTTCCATTTTATAATTTTAATGTAACTTTGTTTTAAAATCACTTTAAATATTTTTTTATAACTTAATTATAATGTCTAGCGGTTTCGAAGCTAACCGTTTATTTATCAAGACTTTATCAGCCTTGATAAAGCGAAGCGGTTATCTTCGAAACCGGTAGACATTATAATTAAGTTATAATAAAATAGTAATAGTGATTTTAAAACAAAGATACATTTAACTATAAATATATATTTTTTAACACCCCCAAATGACAATCATCACGCCGTTTCTATGCAGAGTAAGGCAGAGAGAATATAGTCTTTGCAACAACAGAAAACACCTTATTCACAAGACATTTTTTGACACTCCCAAATGTTGAGAAGCCCCTAATAGAAAGAATAAAAATAAGAGGAAATGAAAATTCGTGAGGACGAGATCGCAATCATTTAAGTGGGTTACTGCTGCGGAGGAGGTGGCACTAACCGGTTTTTTTTCCAAACCGAAATTACTTTCGCGGGAAAGAATCGCTTTGATCTAGAAAATGACGTCACACCATCTTTTCTCCGCCGAACAGTCGTGCGTGTGGACCCGGACGCCTCCTGTCCGAGACAAGAACGAAGAACTTATCTTAATTATGATTACATTGCTAAGGCGAGATCCATTTATCCTTTCATGAGACAAAGGACTCCATTATTTTAATCCCGGTGAAGCATGCATTGTTACAATTTTACGTATAGGATTTTTTATATATTTTTTTTTGTTGCATTTAACAACACAATATACTATTTTTGACATCACGCGTAACATTCACCAATGGATCTTTGTCAGACGGGAGAAATATCTAATTTAACATAATAAACCTATAAAGGGTTGTATAAGACTAGTGAAGTGTTTATAACAGCCGATATAATTAATATTTTCATTCATCATTTTCTTTTGGAAAATTCACCTTCGAAAAACCATTATTTTCGTAAATTGGCAATGAATGACGTCACAAAAACGATGGATTAATTTTAATGTTGGTGTCAATGCTAAATTATTGGCACCTCTATTTGTTGATGTCTATGGTCCACCCTTCCGCAACCCCCTCCGCTCATATTTGTATAACACAAATGGTAGTGTAGTGGTAAACAAACAATCCATACTACTACTATAACAGCCACAGAGAATAACCATATGACGTCATAAAACGTTGTATGACGAAAATTTGATGACGTATGCGAATGCACATTTTTCGTTTTATTAAAGTATCTAGAGTTCAAACCTTCATATCTCCCTTAGTTCTCTACAGATTTCAATAAGAATATTACCGATAGTCTTGTGATTTTTTATTTTAATTTATAAGCTGATAATCACACATCGTGATATTTATCCATTCTACCCATGATTGAAAACCACACTACTCAAATTCTTGGAACTTCTAGATATATTGATCAAACTCGAAACAAAGTATGCGAGGGTTCACTAGAGACATCTATTGTGGGACGAGGAAAGCTCTTATAAAGCAAAAACTCTCTCATTTGTTTATATTACGATATAATATAAAATACCGCTCACTCCTTTGAACAAAGTCATATATCAAAAAACTTTATTTTTCAGAAGATCGTTTTTGAAGTGTAAAAATATAATACAATGTATTAAAAATAAATATCAAGCTTCTTATTGAAATTTTTACTGTGCAACACATCTTTTTAGGTAAAACCTGAATGTTTTTTCTCCATTTAAAAAATACTTGGTAAATTAAAAAAAAATGCAAAAACAACACTCTGCTCTGTAGCGGGTAAATATTAAGTTAAAAATATGCCGCTTTTGCTGGGATGTAGTACATTTTTTGGGCATACCAAAAACATGCATAACTGAAAATTGACGATTTTTTATATATGACGTTGTTGAAAGGAGTGAGCGATATGTATAACAAGTACAATTTTTTTCTTTAAACCCTTATCCGTACCCCAATGGTGCATAGGGCACTGCATCATATAAACACAGTGTTATCTTGATCGTTAACACGTGAAGGAAAAGTGAGCAGACCTCCGCTTCAGGTACCAGTCTAGGGTAATATTGAATAAACATAAGAGTGAAAAAATCTTTAATATATTTAACCGCCCCTGGGAATCGAACCCGGGACCTCCAGAACGGTAGCCGAGCGTGCTGACCATTACACTACGGAGGCGGACAATTTTTTTTACTCAATAATCTAGTATATTATTTTTGACATCTCAACAAAGATGTAGAAAAATATGGAAATCTGGGCATTTACGCGACTTACAACCGCCATTGGTTGGTTTAAGTTATCACTTTACACACGTGTAATATTCACCAATCCTACCCATGATTTTATAACCACACTACTCTTTTTATTTAAATACATTGATCAAAATCGCAACACAGTATGCGAGAATTCACCAGAGACATATATGGTGGGATTAGGAAATCTTTTATTAAGTAGAAACTATTTTATTTGTATATAATATAATTAAATCATATATTAGTAAGTTTTTATAGTATAAGTACAAAGTATACTATTATACGAGTATTAACACAAAAAAATATCCCACAAAGGCATGGCCTGTGTGAAGGTATACAATTTAATTTATACCCACACACATGCCATCTTATGCAGCCTAAGATAGGTCGTAAGCTCTGTAAATACCCAGAATTATAAAGTCTTCTTCATCTTTATTAAGATATCAATATTAATAACTCCTAAGTGGACAAAACCCGTATTTGTGAACAAAGATTTGAAGTATTATCGCTTCAATTCCACGTTAATTTAATGAACGAAATTTTACGATCGAAATGATCGGCTGTCCAAACTCAAAACACAGTAAGGGACATTTTTTGTAGAAGGTTTTTTATGCATTTTTGGACTTAGTAGGTTCTACTTAGTCCAAAAATGCAAAAAAATGAACTACAAAAAAATGTCCCATACTGTGTTTTGAGTTTGGACAGCCGTGATGTAGGTGTGAGTATATATGTACATTCATTTACGTACTTCAACTACGACTGGACTTCCCAAGAGTCATGTGTGGAAGGGAATCCAGCTTACACCCGGGGTCCCGAAGGATCATAGATTATACCCCTCAAAAGCTTAATTATGCCAGTCCAATGTTGCATATTTAAGCCTGCACTTTCTTTGAAACTCAAAGCTTTTGGACTTTGACTCATTCAACTATAATTATGGAAGTCACTGTCCGTATCAAGAACGACATAAATAAAATAAAAAAAGTCAATTTTCAGTTGTGCATGTTTTCGGAATGCCCAGAAAATGTACTATATCCCACCAAAAGCGACATTAATATTCACCCGCTACAGGACAGAAAGTGTTGTTTTTTGCATTTTGAACAAAAGGTATTGTTTAACTATTATTTTAAATATCCTTAATATTTTTCAAATGGAGAAAAAACCTTCAGGTTTTACCTAAAAAGATCTGTTGCACAGTAAAAAGTTCAAAAAATGGCTTGATATTTATTTTTAATACATGTCATTATATTCTTAAACTTTAAAAACGATCTCCTGAAAAATCAAGTTTTTTTATATATGACGTTGTTGAAACGAGTGAGCAATCTGTTTCATCTTTTGCACTGTGATGTTCCTGACACATATCTCATTTAAATGTCGTAGTCGTACAGGAGAAAGTGACCAACTGACAAAACGTAAAATGTTCAGGAGGGCCATTTAACCGTTTTTACACTTTTGTCATCAATTAAAAACAAAGAAATAATGTATTCACGATTGTGATTATTTTTGTGTGAAAAGAGATGTTTGCTAATATTAAAATGAGTAAATAATATTTAAGAAAATTTTCATCCTAAAGTTTTTAAAATTACTTAAAGCAGTTGGTCACTTTTTCCTGGCAAAAATCTAGGAAAAAATGCAGATAGTCACTTTTGATTCTTAGAATGAGATTGGAAACATTAGTTACAGATACAAAAGTTTAATTCAAAGCATTTTATTTTATTAATTTATATTAAGAAAGAAACTTTTTTTTGGAAAATAAACTAGGTGGTTACATGATATATTTTTTTAAATAACATAACTTTTTTTTATTGAATATACAAAAAGTAAAGAACTATTATTCTGACTCAGATTCGGAATCTCAGTTAGATTTTGGTGCTCTGTCTTCTTTAATATTAAGATAAAGTGATCTGTGCCACCCATACTATTCCTGTGGAATTGCACCAGTATCACCAGCAAATCTTTCTTCTTTTTCCTAGTTCTTCTTTGTGTAAATAATTTAATGGAGGAAAATTTACTGAAAATCTTAACCCAAATACTGACAGGATTTTAAAATCTTCGTTATACGAATACTAATACATATTTTTTCCTGGTCTAGTGTACTCATATCGCAAGCATTTAATTTGCAGCCATGAAACAATTTCGCTGTCTTCAATCTTATCGGGTTTTTTGTCATGATTTTGGCAAGTGATTTGAGATCTGTGTATGCCTCCTTGGTGTAATGGTAAGCGTGTTTAGCTACCGTGCTGGAAGTCCCGGGTTCGATTCCCAGGGGGGGTTGAAAATAAATATAAGTGATTTTACACTATAATATTTATTTTATATTACCCTGGACTGGTCCCTTAAGCGCAGGAGTGATCACCTTGCCTTCATGTTATTAACGATCAAGATAACACTTCATCAGTACAATGCAGTGCCCTATGCACCATTAGGTGCGGATAAGGGTTAGAACAAGATTTGAGATCTAATTTATCGTCAAATCTTAAAATCATGTACATTATATGGATCACTCTTTCTTGATTTTTACACATTTTCATCAATAATTTACCTCTACTGGCCATTTGACTTCGAATTTAGTCACTTTGTTTCTCTAGAAACATTTAAATGTCAGATGTTTCATACAGAACTTAAACTAACTTCATGGTGTTGAAAATTGTTACAACAAGCAATAATGTCCAACTGTCACTTGGTCACTTTTGCTTGTAAAGAAAATAAACATCAATGCAGTTAGTCATTTTTAACAAGTCAAAATATTATACTTCCAAGTTTAAAATCGCTCTGGGATTTTTTTCAGGGCAGTATTAAGGTAGTAAGATGTCAAATAGTTAATAATCACGTTTTTGTAAAAACTGCAGTTGGTCACTTTCTCCTGTATGACTACGATATAGAAACTTGAAATAAGTCACATTGTGGTAATATCTATGCATTTATAAATTATTATAATATTTTTATATATTTCATTTATTTTTTTGACGGTGTTTAAATGTATTCCATTTTTAATTTATGCTTTACTCGGTAAATACCACTATTTGACATTTGTGGTGTTTGAAAATGATGCAGAATATTTCGAAACACGTGTCGCAATAGATTAAAAGAAATAGTGGTATTTAATAAGTGAAACTTTAATACCATCTTAATGGTCTGGCCACATTTGATTTTTGAAAAAGAAATGTGTGCACACAAAACGATGACATCAGATGGATTTAGTTTGAAAATCGATGTTGGGATCTTACGCGCTCAACTAAAAATCGTTACCATTCATAGAGTTGATGCGCCCATTTTTAGAGCAAAGCGCGTATTCTTAGGGTAAAAGCGCACACTTTTAAAGTAAAAGCGCACACTCTTCAAGTAAAAGCGCACACTTTAAAAGTAAACGCTCACAATCTCAAAGTAAAAGCGCACACTTACTAACTAACTAACCATCACGCCGCTTCTCTACAGGGGTAGGCAGAGAGAATAGAATGCCACACCACTCTGTCCTTGCAAACATTCTTCGTCTCTTCCACGTTCATGCATCTCCTCATACATACCCACCGATTGTTTCGCCTCCTAACCTGACCATTTTCAAGTATTTGGCATACTTGATCGTGCCAAGTTTTTCTCGGTCTTCCTCTGCTCCTTTTTCCAAACGCACACTCTTCGAGTAAAAACGCGAATTCTGAGAGCACTCCCCTATTAGCTGGAAATTGGCAACAAGGGGGACTTCGTTACGATCTGACAAATGCGCATCACGTAACGCTTGCTCGACTTTTGACGGGTTGTTATTTAATGTAAATTTCGACGTTAATTAACATTGTTCCTGTCCGCTCCAAGAAATAAACTGACAGATAACAGATATAATACAAAATGGCTGCTCAAGGTAGACTACATTTCAAATATCAGACTTTTTGACAGAGACTGTCATCGGCGGAATAACCCGAACAAAACGCTTTTCTTTATTTGAAATTTTACTCGGCAAATACCACTTTTTCTTAAAACTAATGTAACACGTGTTTCGATGCATTCCGTGTCAATTTTAAACATCATTTATTAAACAACATTGAGTGTGTTCAAATACTTGTTCGCAAATCTGGATTTGTTGCAAATCTCCACTTTAATTTTTTTATGGACATCTCAACATAGATAAAGAAGAATGTGAGGCATTTAATCTTATATTATAGTTTACGGATATCGTATAAAGTGTTTTAAAATGATGCAAAATGCATCAAAATACGTGTCACATTTTTCATCATTTTCAAATACCGTATGTGAAGCTAATTCTAAAATTTACAGTTTTGTCCTTGGGACGTTGACAGACGAATGGGGTAGGAACAGTTTCTTTTTTTTTCTTCTTCTTTTTTTTTTCTTTTTTTTTTTAATCAGTGGAAACATAGACAATAGCGTGTAAGCCTTAGTCATTGTCATATTGCTAACAAAGCTTTTTTTATTTTTTATTTTTCCCAAGAATTTCCGAGACATTGAAAGGATTTATTATTTACAACCCAATAAAAATTCAATTAAAACCTGATTAATAAAACTTAATATTTTAAATATACGCAATTTATTGACCATTTTAAGAGGCGGGAAAATGATGTCATTATTACTTCAGTATAAAGCTGCTATTTTACAATATTTTGTTATCTCAATATTCAAGAATGACATTCTACTTACAAAAGAAACTTTGAAAATTTTAATTGACTTTCGAATCTCTCGTAAGATCTTAAATTATATTTTCAATATTGAATTCATATTATAAATATTTCAGGCACTAATTTTGCTTTTCCCATTTTTATCATAGAAAACATGTTCGTTTTAAAATCATAAAAACTATATGTCTACAATCATAAAAACTTTATTTTTAATTTTAGTTTTTCTTGATAAATACCACAATTAAATATTTAATAGTGGTATTTACCAAGTAAACCCAAATTTAAAATAAATAGATATTACCACACAGTAACTGTCGATTCAATTTTTCAAAGCTGCAAAACTATTAAACTTATTCCACAAAGACTATTTGTTAGATGTTAATTCCCTAAGTTCGTGTAAATTTAAAAATTTGCTTAGATTATTTATAGAAAAGACAGATTTAAGCTCATTTTTCTTGTAGCACATGATCGCTAGCTTTTTACTTTTTTATCTTTTTTATGTTTTTAAGTTTTTAATTTTATTAAAAAAAATGTTTTCTGAGAGTCAAGTATTTTTTTTGTATTTTGTATTAAGTTTTTTGTATTTTGTATTAACTAATTCTACTTAGAAACCTATACCCTTATACCCTGTACTATGACTATATTATTTTGTATATCCACACACAGGCCATGCTTTTCTGGGATCTTTTTTGTATTCATTTTTATATTTTTATTAAAAAAAAATCCATTTGAATTTATGCTTTGAAATGCAAAAGAATTTAAGATAAAGAAAAAAATTAAGGAAATAAAATATTTATTTTCAATTTTCAACTTTCTTATCCTTTACGTCTACGTAAATGTGAAAATGCATCGCAAACACCCAGACCAATTGAAAATAAATCTTTCTTGAATTTATTTATCGAAACGAACCCGCGACGCCAGTTTTGCAGTCGAGCGACTACCTAACTACGCCACGGCGTCTGTCTTAATAATAGGTAGAGCGATCAGCCATCCAAATGTCAGGTAAAAGCCCAGGATGCTCAGACTTCCATCTTTTTTCATATAAAAATGATAGATTAGTAATGATAGATACTTCTTTCCAAGTTCAGACACCCTTAATATGAAGGGGGTAGGTTGAATTCAACGAATTTTCCATTTCCCTTTAAAGGTTTGATGACAGAAATCACGTTAGCTTTTATTGTTATTTGAATTTATTCCTTTGAAGCGATAACCCTGCAGGGATTATCGTTATAGGTACCATTGAATCGGATTTGATTAAATTCTCAATGGACCATGAAAAATAATATAACGTCATTTGATACCGACGATTCAAATTTTGTTATAATCAAAAGTGAAAGACTATTAAATTTCAAACGATTTCATCAAATAACTTTTTTTCTACAGGGTGGCCATAAAGTACCAAATGATTTGATTTTAATGAATTTAAATTTTTCTAAATTGTGATTGATATGTTTCACCAAAAGTATTTGAATTCGTTGTGCGTTTCATCTTTTTTTATCAACCGTTTCTTATACTTTCCAGTTAGATTACCACAATGTGACTGCCGAATCAATTCATAAATTTACATTTTACTTTTGATAATTAAAATCGTATTTTGTGTTTTCTAAACCTTTTATTTGTTTCGTAAATTAATAATTGCAAATAATATTTTCAATTATTTCGGAAATATAAAAGTAAATTAATGGTTATTACCAAATAAAATATATAATTATGTGCATTTCTTGATCGAACGTTTTTTTGTATAAATTTCAATAAACTTTTCAGTATAATTTTCAGTTAAGTGTTTACTTTAATTCTCAATTTGCTTTCAGTATTTTTTCAGTACAATTATCAGTTTTATTTTAAGTAAACTGTTCAGTGTAATTTTCTGGGCACTATACAATATATTTTTGAGTATACTTTTAATCTTCATATTTTTAGTTATGTAATGTATATGTTACATTTCAACATATCGTAGTCGTACAGGAGAAAGTGACAACTAACAAAACGTAAATGGTTCAGGAGGGCCATTTAAGTCACTTTTGCTTGGCAAGAAAATAAACAACGATGCAGTTAGTCATTTTTAACAAGTCAATATATTATAATTCCAAGGTTAAAATCCTTTGGGAATTTTTTCAGGGTAAGCTAGTAAGATATCAAATGGTCAATGATCACGTTTTTGTAAAAAAAAGCACTTGGTCACTTTCTCCTATATGACAACGTTATATGTTCATAAATATATTAAAAAAAAAAAAAACTAACTAACCATCACGCCGCTTCCCCGCAGGGGTAGGCAGAGAGAATAGAGCGCCACACCACTCTGTCCTTGCAAACATTCTTCGCCTCTTCCACGTTCATGCATCTCCTCATACATACCCGCCGATTGTTACGACTCCTAACCTGACCACTTTCAAGTATTTGGCATACCTGATCGTGCCATGTTTTTCTCGGTCTTCCTCTGCTTCTTTTCCCTCTAACATTCGCCTCATAAATTTGTTTTACCATTCTTTCCTCACTCATTCGTTCTACATGTCCAAACCATCTCAACACACCTTTCTTAATTTTATCGATAATGCTTATCTCAGCTTTGCATTCCTTCCTTATTTTCGACTGAATGCAGTCGAAATGCGATCTCTCAGAAGAATGTGTAACAAAACGATGTATGATAGATGTGCGAATAGTGAAATAAGGAAGGAATATATTTAAATTAGATGAAATTATATGTTCTATGTAAATATGTTTAGAATACTGTAAAATGCTTAGATAATGTCAATTAATTTAAGGGGAATTTTACGCTAATATATTAAAATGTATAAAATAGACTGTATTTTGTAAAAATAACATATTTATGAACAAATTGTAAATAATTAAATTTGAATAGACGTTATAAAAAACCATAAGTATTTATAGTAAAATAAATGTTAAAATAAGATCTATATTAAAGCACTGTCAAATCGATACTCCTAAGAGATTAACAAATTTACTTTTATGTTTAAACACGTTTTGTTTTGTATTAATATTAAAAGTTTATTACAGTTATAATGTGTCAAAGTTTTATATGATGTCAAAAATCTAGAACCCAACGTCATATTTTTTTGAGAAAAATTATTGGATGATTTTAATTATTTTTAAATACGACAACTTATTAAAAAAAAATGATAATTTGTACGGGATATCGCATGTCTTCAAACTAAATAGTTCTAACTTAATGAATGAATTTACAGAACCTACCATATTCTTACAGATATATATATATATATATATATATATATATATATATATATATATATATATATATATATATATATATATATATATATATATATATAAATATATATATAAATATATATATAAATATTTATATATATATATATATATATATATATATATATATATATATATATATATATATATATATATATATATATATATATATATATATATATATATATATATATATATATATATATATATATATATATATATATATATATATATATATTCAAATTCAGATGGTTTGGGCATACTGTGAACCAGGCAATTGTCATGTTATCACCTGTTGATGAAAAAAACTGTAGTTTTCGAAACTGGTCGTGTGTAATAAAATAAAGCTTACTAATGAATTATCCTTTGTATCGTCTACTTCTATATATACCAGTTGGTGCATTGGGTACCATGATGTAATCTTGATCGTCAATTATATAAAGGCTGGGTGATCGGTTCACGAGTGCTTTGATACAGGAATTTGAAATATTTTAAAAGACAAATATAGCTTTATTAAAGAAGCTCAGAGTAAAGGATGTGAGTGTTATTTGAAGAAAAGACATTAATGAGAAAATGTGGGTAGAATAAGGAGAATTGTCATAGCGGCTAGGGCATTCGTGGCTGCATACCCGTATCCGTACAAGCATGGAAATGAATCCCTTAAGACATTATTTTTATTTATTTTTAATTCAAATAATAATATTAAACCCTTACCCGCACCCCAATGGTGCATAGGTCACTGCTTCATATAAACCCAGTGTTATCTTGATCGTTTACACATGAAGGAAAAGTGATCAGTCCTCCGCTTCAGGTACAGGTCCAGGGTAATATTGAATAAATATTACAGTGAAAAAAATCACTTATATTTATTAGACCCCCCCTGGGAATCGAACCCGGGACCTCCAGAACAGTAGCCGAGCGTGCTGACCATTAAACTACGGAGGCGGACACATGATTTCTTTTAATTCAAAAGTTACCTAATATTGCATTTAGTATACGAACTAATATTTACACTTATTACATCTTCTTACAATGTAATTAACATTTTCTTACAATAAACAAACCATTTCTTTTAAAATTCATTCAGACTCATTTTATTCTTCATACATTCAGGCATCTCATCTTACTTTTTTACCCTTTGACATAAAACAATTTTGCGATTCTGTTTTTTTTTATGGCAGTCTAATTTTAGCCTTATACACAATTCATCTTCATTCCAACCCTTATCAGAACCCGATGTTTCATTGAGCACTGCATCGAAAATGTGCAGTGTTATCTTGTTCGTTAAACACAAAAAAGTCTATCAACCCTGAGCTGCACAGTAAAATTTAAAAAAAAAATTCACACATATCGCTCACTCCTTTCAAGAACGTCATAAATAAAATATCGTCGATTTTCAGTTGTGCATATTTTCGGTATGCCCAGAAAATATACTATATCCCAGCAAAAGCGGCATATTTTTAACATAATATTTACCCGCTACAGGGCAAAAAATGTTATTTTTGCATTTTGCAGAAAAGGTATTGTTTAATTATTTATTTTAATGTACTAAATATTTTTTAAATGAAGAAAAAACCTTCAGGTTTTACCTAAAAAGATCTGTTGCATAGTAAAAAGTTCAATAAGTGGCTTGATATTTATATTTAAAATATTGTTTTATATTTTTAAACTTTAAAAACGTTCTACTGAAAAATCAAGTTTTTTGATTCATGACGTTCTTAAAGGAGTAAGCGATATTTTTTTTTGGCTATTTTTAAAGTTTTTTTTAAAAATTATATATATTTTGAAACTGTTACATTTATAAAATTTATATACTGAAATATATAGCTATTGCACTTAAGTTTAGGTAAATTAGTGTTGTGTATATTATTGTATGAGTAATATGTATAATTTTAAGCTAGTGTGTTGACAATCTAAATAAATTTGTGAAATAAATGGTTTGTATAATATTTATGTAATTAGAATAAAAAATAAATGTATTATAAAAAATAAAAATAATTTTGATTGTTTTGTATAAATAAAGGCGTTACTAGTTGAAACGAAAGGTGTTTTATTTACAAATATGTTTAAACGAATTACGTTTTTAATAATAAATAAATCTTTGTAAAATTAAACAACTTTGTTTTAACCACTTTTTTATTTTTAATAATAAAACCCTTACCCGCACCCCAGTGGTGCATAGGGCACTGCGTCATATAAACAAAGTGTTATCTTGATCGTTTACACATGAAGGAAAGGTGATCAGCCCTCCGCTTCAGGTGCCAGTCCAGGGTAACATGGAATAAATATTGCTGTGAAAAATCACTTATATTTATTTTATCCCCCTTGGGAAGCGAACCCGGGACCTCTAGAACGCTAGCCGAGCGTGCTGACCATTACACTACGGAGGCGGACAATTTTTTTATTTGTTATTAGTTCACATTAATCTACCGGTTTCAACAGGAACCTTGTCATCATCAGGGTTTATTAAATTTGATTGTTTTGTATAAATAAAGGTGGTACTATTTGAAACGAAAGGTGTTTTATTTACAAATATGTTTAAACGAATTACGTTTTAATAATAGATAAATCTTTATAAAATTAAACAACTTTGTTTTTACCACTTTTTATAATTAGTACACTTTAACCTACTGGTTTCAACAAGAACCTTGTCATCATCATGGTTTATTAAATTCTAAAACATTAAAAATATGAAAATACTCATAATTAATTATTTAATTAAAATTAAACACTTGAATGTACCACTTTAATGAGTTCTATTTTTATTTACGACTAGTTTCGAAAACGACAAATGTTTTCATCTTCTGGTACAAATTAAAACAGTACAGTGTAGTTTTAATTTGTACCAGAAGATGAAAACATCTGTCGTTTTAGAAACTAGTCGTGAATAAAAATTAAACTCATAAAAGTGGTATACTCAAGTGTTTAATTTTAATAAAATCAAAATGTCATTACACAAAGGTAATGCCGAATCAATAAATAACATAATTAATTACATTCCCTTACCAAAAACTAAATCCTAAATGTTATTGTTTGGTGAGTATTTTAATGTTTTAGAATTTAATAAACTCTGATAATGACAAGGCTCTTGTTGAAACCGGTAGATTAAAGTGAACTAATAATAAAAAAAGTGGTTAAAACAAAGTTGTTTTAATTTATAAAGTTCATAAAATGTGCCACAAAGTATTTTATTTATTGTTTCGGCATTAACTTTGTGGTAAGACATGTTACAATGATTAAAGAAAACACTTCGTTTTTTACCACTTGAGTTTTATCATAGACTACATGTTTCAGAAGTTAAACTTCCATCATTCAGGTCTGTATAATAACTGACGTATACAGACCTGAATGATGGAAGTTTAACTTCTGAAACATGTAGTCTATAATAAAACTCAAGTGGTAAAAAACGAAGTGTTTTCTTTAATCATTGCCACAAAGTATCTGCAAAAAACATTCAAGAAATAAATAAATCATTTTAGTTTACTTTAAATATATCTCAACAAAGGTGAAAATTAATATGATTGGATTTTTACGCGGTGATGATCAATACCTCGTATATAATCCTTAAATCTTTCCTGTTTTCTTATATGACTAAGAGTTATGGCACCTTATAAGGGCCCAGAGCAACATACTCGCTTAAAGGTAGAAACACAACCTGAAATGTGTCACCTACTTCTAAAATCCCCCAGATCCATGTAAGTCAATTTTACAAAAACACAAAATTTTCCGGGTAACATTTATGTTTCAAAGGTTTGTTCATCTTTAGATAAAATTTTATGAAAAACAGAATTTTTCAATTTTTTAAAGGATTTTTCAGTATTAAAAACAACACGAGACACAAACCGATAAAAACGTCATCTTAATTTTTGACCTATCCCCGCTCTCTGATTGGCCGATATGGGTCAGAAGGCAAGTTCCATGAATATAGCGGAATTTGAAATACAATTCTGTTTTTAAGTATTTTTTATCAGGGATTTCAAGTATATAAATATTTTAAACAATAAAACCCACAATTGGCATTCCGATAGAGTATTTATTTTTAAAATCATATAAAATTGGATCTGGCGGATTTTGAAAGTGGGCGACACAAATCATTTTGTTGTATGCACTTCCGAGTCTGTTAGTCATACTTGTTACACTTGGATGGCTTGACTCTGGCTAGTGTTTTTACACGACGGATTTTTCAATTCTCTGGACACGTTGCTCATGGCAATGAGGATAACCTGGAACGACTGGTTGCGATCGGTAGCCTGGAGGGGAAGAGAGGGAGAGAAAGATCCCCACACGATGGACCGATCAAGTTAAGGCAGCAGTAGGCACCTCGGTGGTTGGAGCCCTACGTGCAGCGCAGTCAAGAGATAACTGGAGAAGAGTCATTGCTTCCACAAGGGTCACAACCCTCAGTAAGATACTTGTTAATGACTACCCTTACAGATTACATGACCCTTCGACCTAATTTAGAATGTATATTAAGTAAAGGTGTACTTGTGGCATTCCTGTCCCAATATCTCGAACAGCGTTCTTGAAATTCCTCCGTCTTGTAATTTGATGGGGAATTCGATATTATGGTGTTATATTTTGGATTAAAGCTATGTTTCTCAAACTATGTTAAGGTGTAGTCACAAATCTAGAATTTTTTCCACGTAGGAATTTTTTATATAAAGAAAAAAGTATTTTTTTTGGTGATTAACATTTCTCCTTTGAAAACTGCATTGATTTTTTAATTGATATCTCAACATAGATGAAGAAGAATATGGAAGTCATGGACATTCACCATATCGCTCACTCCTTTCAAGAACGCCATAAATCAAAAAAACTTGATTTGTAACGTTTTTAAAGTTTAAAAATATAACACAATGTATCAAAAATAAATATCAAGCCGCTTATTGATCTTTTTACTGTGCAACAGATCTTTTTAGGTAAAACCTGAAGGTTTTTTTCTTAAAACATGCACAACTGAATATTGTCATTTTTTTACTTATGACGTTCTTGAAAGGAGTGAGAGATATGTCAGATATCAACAACAAAAAATATGTCAAAAATTTTCCTTGTGTGTGTGTCCAAATCCTAGTTCACAAATTTGGGTTTCTCCACTTAGGAGTAATTTTTACATTTTGACATAGATGAAGAATAATATGGGAGCATGTGTATTGACAGGGCTTATGACCTCTCATAGGCTGGTTAAGTGATTATATTACACCATTCTACCCATGATTGAAACCACGCTACTCAAATTTGATTTCACTAGAGCCATCGATTGTTGGATTGGGAAATATTTTATTTAACGGATACCTTTTTGTTTTGGATGTATTAAATAAATATTAGAGTGTTAATTCGCTAATATTTATTCTCACCCCCCCCCTGGGAATCGAATCTGGGACCTCCGGCACGGTAGCTAAACACGCTGACCATTACACCACCGAGGCGGACTGAATATATAATATATTAAAGAAGAAGCTTTGTCACTGTCAAAAATCAGAATATCAATTAAAAAATCCTTTTAATATCCATCCTTCTATAATATATTCTCCCATAAAAAATGTATCTGTTATGATGTCTACTGAGGTATTATCAAAGATCATATCCCTTTTAATATTTTCCATAAACTGAGGAGTTCTCTAAGAAAGTGTTAATAAAGTCAGAGCCTTTTATTGAAAATAATTATAAGTACAAAAGTTTTATTGAATTAAAATAGAAAATCAGAAAATAATGAGCTTTTTAATTATATTATCATTTACTCGGAAATTGAGTCTCATTATAACTTAGTACTTCGTAGTTAATTTAATTACTGCGTAAATGTTTCTCAAAATTATAACAAACAGACATTAATATAAAATGAAAATTCTAAAATTGGAAAATTACTTGAAAGGCTACCTTTTCAAACTTTGTTTCAAATAATCGTTTTGAACTATATTTTACAATAATAATATTTCACGCAGTTGAAATTCAAAATATATTTTTTATATAAGATTTAAATATGAGTATTGAAATTATATTTAATATGTATATTGACATCGTAAAAATTTCAGTTTATGGTCCCGTGGTTAGTGTCGCGGACTCTTGAGTCAGAGTTTCTGGGTTCAAACCCACTATTTTATTTTATTTTATTTTATTGGAAGGAAGAACAACAGTTACAATATATGATACATACAGAATACAAAAAATAAAATCATGAGTACCAATTATAGTTCTTCACAACTATACATAAGAGAGGTCTATATAAAGGAAGAGACATGAGACAAGGATGGGATAAAGAGAAAAGGAGATGGCAGTGATAGGAAAGAAAGAAAAGGAAAGGACAGGGAATAGAATTACTTTTTTAGGTTTATAAGATTTCGAACAATTTAGCTTTAAATTTTAAAAGATTGGAGTAGAACATATCAAGGTCGGTACAACATTCATTAAATTTTCCACAACTTCGATAAATAAAGGAATTTTTTGTATAGTTCTTTGTTGGTGCTGGATTATAAAAGGTATGACTATGCCTATTGATTCTAATTGGACAGTGAAAAGGTATCTGCGCAAGAAGATAAGGGCTCTCAGTCATATTATTTATAACTTTATACAAAAAACATAAATCTGATATATTCCTACGTTTACTAAGTGAAGATAATTTATGGAAGGCTAAAGATTCTTCATAAGAGTTGAAACTTAAATGAAGCTTACCATCCATCATTTTTAGAAATTTATTTTGAATACGATCAAGTTGAGCTATATATATAGCGTACTGAGGGTTCCAAACGACTGAGGCGAATTCGAGGTGACTACGAACATAAGCGTTATATAAAGTTACAAGAGATGATGTATTTTTAAATGGTTTAGTGGTTCGAAAAATAAAACCTAAGTTTCTGTAGGCCTTATTAACGCAGGCTGCAATATGTGAAGAAAACAAAAGTTTTATGAAAGTTACGTGCAGCGAATGAGGGTTGTCCGGTTAACCTTTTTTTAATAATGAATCGCTTAAGCCCACAAAAATAGTGTGAAATCGAAGTATTTTTGTAAATAGCAAAAAACACAAATATTTCTGTTAAAAACAAAAATTTCAACAAATTCACTATCGAAATCCTTTAGTACACAACCATGATACACGATTTACACACAACGAAGGCTTGATAGTCCCAAGAATTAACAATTAATAATATACACTGCAATATATCGTTCCGAACATTTTTAATTTGTTGCCGACAGATGTTAGAGGTCAAAAAAAAGATCAAGAGTTAATTTTATGAAAATTGTAAAATGTTTATATTCTTAATTTTTTTCTCTTTTTTGTGTCCATATTAGGTTAAAATCGTTAAAAACAATAAAAAAATGTTTTTTATTGTTTGTTTGCAGAGACCCACCAAGACACACAAGGTGGCTTGGTGGGTCTCTGCAAAAAAAAAATAGTCGTAATAAATATGTATAAATTGTGATATAAATAAGTGTATACAAATAAAAAATAAAAAATAAAATAAAACTATAACTTATTGACTTGGTTTTTCCAACCTGATTGTTGTCAAAGTTCACAACATTTTTCAACCATGTTGTTCCTCGGGCGTCGGACAACCCTCATTCGCTGCACGTAACTTTCATAAAACTTAAAGTTTTACGTTTCGACATGGCGCCCTATGACGTTCATAGTTTCAGTTCCCGTGGCATTATTGAATTAAGTCACTGCAATCGCTGAAGTGAACGCAAGGAATATAAATACAGTCTGCCCTAACTGTAGCGCCAGTCGCGGAAGCGTTTTCCTGCGGGAAGGTTCCGTTTTGACAAATTTAGCGGATGTAATGGAGGTTATCGAAGCTCGGGCTAGTATGAAAAGGGATGTTACTTATTGCTTTAGATATTTAAAACATAAAACTTCCATTTCATTTAACGTTTTTTTGAACACCCTTAACGTCAAAATTTTCTTACAAATTGAACATATTGTGTACTGTTTTGTACTGTTATACTGTTTTGCGCCCAATATTTTAAATGCGTCTATATCTTTGTTCACATTTTTTTGGTTAAACATCACCTGCGATTTATTTAAATCAAGATTTTTTTAAATATATTTTTTTTGACATCTCAGTAAAGATGAGGAAGAATATGCAAGCGTAGGCATTTACAGGGATTACGACGTCATAGGCTGGTTTAGATGATCACTCAATACACGCGTAACATTCACTAATTCTACCCATGATTCACAGCCACACTTTTAAATCTTCGGAACCCATTGATATATTCAAATTGAGATGTCAAAAAAATGTATAAAATAATTCCAGATTTGTGAACAAGTATTTGGACAGACTCAATTTTTTTTTTTTTGAAGAGAATTTTTTTATTATTCACACAAATATTTCTTTTCATACTATTTCTGTGAGCCTATGTGGCTCGTTATTAGAAATAGGTATCAAATTGTGGTAGAGTGGGTTCGCACCAAGAAACTCTGACTTAAGAGTCCGCGACACTAACCACGGGACCACAACCCGATACACACACATTCATCACTCATTCAATTAAAAAATTTGACTGTCAAATTGAGACTTATATTATATACTTTTGTATTAGTTTCAAAATTCCATAAAGTTTTTTATTAAAATATGTGCAAATATGCACATATTTTATATGTGCATTGATATTAGAACATTTAATGATTTTTTTTTTTAATTTTGATCTTTATAAAGAATGGAAAAGTTTGCTAAATCATTTTCACTCTCCGTCTCTTTTTCTTTTAAAAACTTTTTTTTTAAATTAAGAAAAAAATGGTTTTACTACCTTTTTATGAAAGACCTTTAACCTTCTTTAATTTTTGGGTCGCTGAATCTCTGTAGGGTTATTCAGTCCAGCTATCCCATCGACCTCACTATCCAAATAGCTTTAACATTGTAAAATTTCCGCAAGCACGTTCTATCCACACGAAGTACGCTCTTAATATGCTATCATGTAACTCCATTGCTCGTGGTTTCCATAACTTTAGATTAGCGCAAGCAGTCTTGAACTTTCAGTGAGAAATATCATTTACATCATCATCGATTCATTTAAAATTTTGAATCGTATTTTCAAATAATAAAAAAAAACGTTCATGATTAACTGATTAACTGGAATTTTCACACAACTTTGTTTTCGAATACGCACATGTTTTTTTTATCTATCTTTATTAATATGTTATTAGATTAAAACCAATATTTTTAGCTTTTTCCACTTTATTTTTATTTGACCAGCGACCGGGTTTCGTCGTTACCGACATCATCAGACTGGTGCCGACATCATCACCATTCTGATGATGTCGGTAACGACGATACCCGGTCGCTGGTCAAATAAAAATAAAGTGGATAAAGCTAAAAATATTGGTTTTAATCTAATAATATATTAAAAATGCAATTCCATCACGAAGTGTCAGTGGATAATATAAATCTATCTTTATTATAACATAATAATGAAACCCTTATCCGCACCCCAATGGTGCATAGGGCACTGCTTCATATGAACACAGTGTTATCTTGATCGTTTACACACGAAGGAAAGGTGATCAGCCCTCCGCTTCAGGTACCAGTCCAGGGTAATATTGAATAAATATTACAGTGAAAAAATCACTTACATTTATATGACCCCCCTGGGAATCGAACCCGGGACCTCCAGAACGGTAGCCGAGCGTGCTGACCATTACACTACAGAGGCGGACAAAACATATGTGTATGTAAATATTATTAAAACATATGTGTATGTAAATTTTAGTTTTATTTCTAGTTCATTTTACAAAACTGAGTCACAGTAACGCGTGGCTGAATACATGCAAGTAGACTTTATGCAGTCGAAATGCGATCTCTCCGACTAATTTGTATCAAAACGA
The DNA here is from genome assembly GCF_059751285.1 of Brachycentrus maculatus. Taxonomy (NCBI): domain Eukaryota; kingdom Metazoa; phylum Arthropoda; class Insecta; order Trichoptera; family Brachycentridae; genus Brachycentrus; species Brachycentrus maculatus. The sequence continues at coordinate 56,488 of NW_028281080.1, read as the reverse complement.
TGCACGAAAGATGTTTTTTTTATCCCCCACTGTTTTACGAGTAATTTTAGCTATAATAAACAAAATACTTTGTAATAATAATAAATCAAGCATTTGAGAGGAGATAGAGATAAAATTAAAGAAAAAACAACAATATTAACAATTAATTGACATTCAAAATAAACTAAAATACTTGTGAATGTACACGATTTAAATTATATTAAAATGTGGCCACCAAAAATTAAAATCAATTAAAAACTAATATTATAGATATTAGAATGGTTAAATAGAAAGCTAAGACGGTTAAATTAAGGAAGATGTGTTGAGATGGTTTAGATATGTGGAAAAAATGAGTGAGGAAAGAACGGTAAAACAAATTTATGAAGCGAACGTTGTTGAGGCAGACAACGACCACGACAAATTTGATACATATATTTTTTAATAAATTGTATACTTTTATTTAAAAAAATATAAATATAAACATATTTAAAATATTTTTTGGCAAAGACCCACCAAGCTGCCTTGTGTGTCTTGTCGGTAGAGTTCTTTACTTTTTACATACGTTTTTATTGTTTTTATCTATTTTGACACACACAAAAGAGAGAAAAAAATAATATAAACTATTTTACAATTTTCATAGAATTAACCTTTGGTCATTTACCCATTCCTTATTTTGCCTCTGTTCCATATTTTGTTTTGACCTCTAACCTCCGTCGGAAACAAATTAAACATGTTGGGAAAAATACATTGAAGTGTTTGACTCCCATATTTATTGTAAATTCTAGGGACTATGATATATCGCTCACTCCTTTCAACAACGTTACATATTAAAAAACTTGATTTTTTAGGAGACCGTTTTTAATGTTTAAGAATATATTGAAATGTATTGAAAATAAATATCAAGCCACTTATTGAACTTTATATTGTGCAACAGATCTTTTTAGGGAAAACCTGAATGTTTTTTCTCCATTTGAAAAATTAAAAAATTAAAAATACCTTTTCTTCAAAATGTAAAAACAACACTTTCTTCCCTGTAGCCGATACATATTAAGTTAAAAATATGCCGCTTTTGCTGGGATATAGTACATTTTTTGGCATTTCGAAAACATGTATAACTGAAAATTCACGATTTTTGATTTATGAAGTTCTTGAAAGGAGTGAGCGATATGTGAAACGGTGTTTAATGCAAAAAGTTCCATTTAAATATTATCTGGGTTTAAAGAAAATTAAGTTCCGGGCGATTGATTATCCCACCCTAAGTTTCTAATATTACCCTCTCCGCGGAAGGTAATACGCTCAGTTGTATGTGAAGTGGCCCTTAAAAGGCACTCTCGGGCACTATCCAGACAGCGAACCCAATAAGGTCTCTAGCAGGGCTGTCGAGTGAGGACTGAGTGCTTGAGAACATCATGCGAGGGCGGCAGAAGGTTAACTTCAGGGAGGTCAGAGGTTTGAGGACAAGGCGAAGATAATTTAAATCATTATACGTGTAACACTCTCCTTATCATTCACCGTTCACTTTGTGTAATACCACTAATTTGACTTTTGACATTTGTACAGCAAAAAAATTTTGGTATTACGCAAAGTGAACGATGAATGAAAAGGAGAGTGTTATATTACCATACCAAAATTTAACAATGCCTTTAATATACAAAATTCAAATATTTTTTTAAAATTTTATTATTTATTATTTATTTATTTACTGCAGATACCATACCACAAAGTAATCAATGCTTTTAATATGCAAAATACATTATTGTTATCTCAATTTGAGATGGAATATATCTCGTTTAATTTAATTCATGTCGTATTGAGAAAGCTTCATTCACCATTGTACACATGATTGCCAACCACACTCAAATTTTTGGCACTCCTAGATTTTTTTAAGAAGAATATGGAAGTCTTCATCCTTGTTGAGATGTCAAAATAATGAAAGAAATAACTCCTAATTGGATAATCCAGATTTGTGAACAAGTATTTTGACACTCAGAATGTTGTAAATAAATTAACTGGTCAAATTACAAGCCTAAATAAAAATTGAAAATGATGTTTTCTGGCGTTTCTCGAGTACATGAATATAATCAAGGATTCGGGCCTCGCATATCGCTCACTCCTTTCAAGAACGTCATAAATCAAAAATCTTCAATTTTCAGTTGTGTATGTGTTTGGAATGCCCAGAAAATGTACTATATCCCAGCAAAAGAGGCATATTTTAAATTTATTATTAGATAAAAACCAATATTTTTAGCTTTTCCACTTTTTTATTTGACCAGCGACCGGGTTTCGTCGTTACCGACATCATCAGACTGGTCTGATGATGTCGGTAACGACGAAACCCGGTCACTGGTCAAATAAAAAAGTGGAAAAGCTAAACATATTGCTTTTAATCTAATAATAAATTAAAAATGCAATTCCATCACGAAGTGTCAGTGGATAATATAAAGCATATTTTTAACTTAATATTTACCCGCTACAGGGCAGAAAGTGTTGTTTTTGCATTTTGACCAAAAGGTATTGCTTAATTATTTTCTTAAATATACTAAATATTTTTCAAAAGGAGAAAAAACCTTCAGGTTTTACCTAAAAAGATCTGTTGCACAGTAAAAAGTTCAATTAGTGGTTTGATATTTATTTTTAATACATTTCATTATATTTTTAAACTTTAAAAACGTTCTACTGAAAAATCATTTTTTTTTATTTATGACGTTCTTGAAAGGAGTGAGCGATATATGTAAAAGAGTTTCAACTTAACAAAAGTTTTTTAAATTCTTTTACATTTCACAATATAGCATAATTCAAGTTCAAAAATATATATAATATCAGTACAAAAAAAAATCTGTCTTTTTTTTTACCTAACGCCTAAGTGACTCTGAAATCTAGCTACGGCTTATGCAACACCGTTTATCATGTCTGTAAATACTAAGACTTCCATATTCTTCTTCATCTATGTTGGAATGTAAAAAATCTCTGTAGTTATTTGATGGTCTTGACTTTGTAATTTGAAGAATAATTTCAAAAAAATATTTGGATTATTATATTTGGATTATTATATTATATTATATTTGTTTATGGTACAAACATCCTTCACCCATCAATTTAGGGTGAGACCATAAAATCTTTCTACGATTCTTGAACGAGTCAAACTTCATAATCCAATGAATACTTGATCGAACAAAACAACGAATTACTGACGAGATTCAGCAAGGCCTCACGACAAACCCACGCGTGATAACCTACGTAGGTACTTAAATAGGGAGGTATAGGTCTACCAGTGGCGGAAGAGCTAAGACTATTAGAGACTGACTTGTAAGACCTTGTAAGGCTATAGGATAAATATCAAAAATTATTTCTTTAGTAACCTTATATTACAATTTATACAAACTGTTATTTACCCTTAATTTACATCATATATATTTACATCTTTTAACAGTAAATAAAACATTTATTTTAAATTCTTTCAGATATTTTTTTTATTCTTCATACATTCAGGCATCTCATCATACATTTTCAAACCCTTAATCATCAAAAAAAATGTGACTCAGTTTCTTTCAACAATGGCAGTCTTATTTTATCCTTATTTCTAGTAATATGTTTATGGAAATTTTTGTTTGCTCTTTTTCTTCTCTCATTTTTTCTATATTATTTTTTCTTTTTTTCTTAAGTTCTATTCTATTATTTTTTTACATCTCATCAAAGATGAAGAAGAATATGGAAGTCTGGGCATTTACGGGGCTGAAGACCGTCATCGGCTGGTTTAAGTGATCACTTTACACACGTGTAACATTCACCAATTCTACCCATCATTGACAACCACACTACTCAAATTCTTGGAAGTTCTTTATATATGAACCAATTTAGAAACCTTGTTCTTTAATCACTAGAACTTCACTAGAGACATCTATTGGTGAGATGTAAAGAAGCTTTTTACTAAGCAGAAACTCTTATATTAGTATGTGAGTTCCAAATCCTGGATTATAATCACACACATGAGAAACGCCAGAAAAATATTATTTTCATTTTTATTATTTAAGCTTATAATTTGACCAGATAATTTATTTACAACATTTTGAGTGTGTCCAAATACTTGTTCACAAAATCTGGATTATCTCCAATTAGTCATCTTTGATGAGATGTCAAAAAATAATATGAAAATAACTCCTGTAATTGGAGATAATCCAGATTTTGTGAACAAGTATTTGGACACACTCAAAATGTTGTAAGTTCTATTCTCATTACTTTTTTTTAGCCTCTGGAGGTCTGGAGGTCCCGGGTTCGATTCCCAAGGGGGGTAAATAAATAAAAGTGATTTTTTTACTATTATATTTATTCAATACTACCCTGGACTGGTACCTGAAGCGGAGGGCTAATCACCTTTCCTTCATGTGTAAACGATCAAGATAACACTGCGTTTATATGACGCAGTGCCCTATGCACCATTGGGGTGCGGATAAGGGTTTTATTATTTATTTTTTTTATAATTTCCAATTTATTGAAATTTTCTTCAAAAATTGTTTTTAAATAAATAATGCAAGCCATTTCCAATATTTGGTTATACTAGTTTTTTAAGCCTCCGCTTGTTTGAAAGTGATTTTGGCTCTTCCAAATAAAAAACATGGTAAGAAAAATAAAAAATCGAATTTTCGACTATAATCTTCTAAGTTATTTAAAAATGTTTGATTGTGTCCAAATACTTGATCACAAATCTGGATTGTCTCCAATTAAAGGAGTTATTTTTTCATATTTAGAAAAATAGTTTTTTTTTTCATTTTTTTGGCCTGTGTTATTGTTACCTTGAATAAGTTTTTAAACAGGTGCCGTGGCGTAGTTGGGTAGACACCTGACTGCGAAACTGGCGTCGCGGGTCTGATTTCCACCAATTGCAAAATAAATTCAAGAAAGGTGTATTTTCAAATGGTCTGAGTATTTGTGATGTATTCACATTTGCCTTCCCTATCCTTACTATCCTACCTGCAGACAAGCATCTAAAATAGACGCTTTGCAGGCAAAAAAAATAGAAATTAATAGGAATTCTAAAAAAAAATATGCAATTCAATATAACGTTTAATTTGTTTTGTAGAGCGTTCAATTTGAAGTGAAAAACTTGTATCGTGAGAGGACATTTCAGTACAAATTAATCAAAGGTCTTTATACTCTGGGTGTACTATACCGCCTTGAGCCACGTATATAACTTTACCTTCCTGAACTACGTACAATAGTTACGTACTCGTATCTACGGCGTAGCCTAACCGTAGATACTAACTTTGAATGGAGATTTGCATATTATAAACTGGATTGAATACGATGTTTGGGAAAACGGAGATGTTAACATAAACAGATATATTACGGAATCACCCCGGGTTACACTGCCCCAAGTTACGTCAATTCATGGTTGAGTGCTGTATAGATATTTTATTCATTCATTCAAGCCCTTATACGCACTCAACGGTGCATAGGGCACTGCATCGTTTTGACAGTGTTATCTTGATCGTTTCGTACATGAAGGCAAGGTGATCACTCCTGCAGTTCAAAGACCAGTCCAGGAGTGTAAAATAAATATTAAAGTACATTTTGGATAAATATATATTTTTTTAATTATTTATTTAAATTGCTTACATTTATTTCATCACAATTTTTTAAACATTTTTTTAATGCAGAGACCTACCAAGTCACCTTGTGTGTCTTGTCGGTGGAGTTCTTTTTTAATACATTTTTTTATTGTTTTTAAACATTTTAACCTAATATACACACAAAAAAGAGATAAAAATTAAGAATATAAATATTTTTCAATTTTCATAAAATTAACTCTTGATCATTCACCCATTCCTATATTTTGCCTTTGTTCCATATTTTATTTTGACCTTTAACATCCGTCGGCAACAAATTAAAAATTTTTGGAATGATATAAGTATTGCAGTATTAAAAGCATTGTAAAAATTGTGGTATGGGTATAAAGCACTCTCTTTATCAAAAATCCTTACGAATTAGTGTTTATTAAAGTGACATTTCGCAAAGTGAATTGTGAATGATAAATATATTTATAATAAATAATTTTTATTCTCACCCCCGTCCTCTGGCAGTCGAACCCGGGACCTCCAGATTATGCACCCTCAAGTACAAATAAGCCCTTTTTTGCCATCTCAACATAGATAAAGAATAATATGGAAGTCTAGGCATTTTCTTTAATCAATATTCGTCTTCAGCTTTGTGGAGATGTCAAAAAATAATATTAAAAATAACTTAAATAAATTGGAGATAATTCAGATTTCAGGCTCTTCATTTTTGTGGACTACTCATATAAGAGTGATTGTTCAAATTCATCCACCTCGACTTACGTCACTCAATCGGAGGATAGTAGATGTCGTAACTTGGGAGTATTACTTAATAGGAATCCAGTGACATCGAGGAACAATGGATTAACTTCCTCGTTAGAGATAATACAAAGTTGATTCATAATAAGTTTTTGTTGTTATGTTATTGTCAACACATTATAAACTAAACAGAGCAGAGACCTTGATGAAATTTATGGAAGATTTTACCAAATTATTGTACATACTGGGAGACATGTTTTAGCCCAGTTGATATTTTCAATTGCGGAAAATCCGTGTTGAAAATTCGAATGGTGAGGATATTGTCCTCTCAGGATCTTTAAAAACTCTGCTTATCAGCATTGTATGAATGTCCCTAATATAATCAACATCACACATACACACACATTCATTCATTTGCTAGATCTAAACTAAATATTTTGTACTAATCCTAATGTTTCTGTGGTTAACTATAATTGGAGTGTTTAATGTATATCTTTTAGCTGTTTTGTTTTACATATTTATGTTGCTGTTATTAAACCAAATAAAAAAATATTATTAAAAAATGCTTTGATCACGATTTTTTTTACTGAGCTTATATTTTGACTAGTAATGTAACTGTATTAAATATTTAAAGACAACAGCTGGAGGCGCATCGCAGGAGCCTGGGTAAGGACCTATCCGACATCGGATCCGTGTTAGTCCATAAGGAACTGTCACGAGAGGTGGTATCATACATGACAAAAATAGTGAAGGACATTGGTACCATAAACCAAGCTAGGACACAAAATGCCGAACTTTCTTCTAGTGAAATGGAAGTCCTGTTGATAACAGTCAATAGTCTGGCTTTTCCTGGGGAGATTCAAGTGGTTTTCTGCCAACAATGATCAAATGCTGAGAAGTTCCTAATTGGCACACAATAGATTATCCCTTCTGTTCCCAACACAGATTAACATAAAATATTTTTTAGCTAGATGAAACAAAAATCCACTAATTGATAATAAGCAATTACTTGACATTCATCTTCCTTTTACTTTATTAAATTTATACTCCACCCACAGAAAACCAGCACATTTATTGCACAAAGTATATGAGATTGCCAGCGTTGTCACACTTTTCCCAGAGTAGTAAAATGCATTCAACTCTAAAAGAATTTCTCCCTGTTAAATAATTCATAGTTCTACTATAAAAATATTTGCATATTCATATTTTATGTTAGCAATTCAAATTTTGAACTTTAAAAAAATAAAATATATTAAACTTTATAAAGCATTACACGACTTGTAGTTGCGCAATCACTTTAAATATGTTTATAATTTTTTTTATTTTAAAGGTTAGAATTTAGGATATTGAGTCAAAAAAATCTACTGAACCTTATCCGCACCCAATAGTGCATAAGGCACAACACAATATTAAGTTGATAATTAATTTATTTTTATATTTATTTCATCATACACATAATAACAGGCACAAAATTACAATAATGTGCCTTCTCTGAGTTTTTTCGTGCTGAGGGCGAATTTAAAAAAATATATATAAGTATTTATGCAGCCAAATACGACATGGCTAAATGATACGATCTATTTCAAATCTGCCCAGTTCCATTTTTATTGGAAGTGATTAGGAGTCAGACTAATTTAGGAGTATGTATTATTAGGAGATGATTGAATGTGGATAAGGAGAAAAATATTTAAAAGACAGGACAGTGTGGCTTTCTATAATCTCTGTTTACTGCCGAAAAACGGGGTGATAGTGCGTCACTTATTAGGAAACTTTGATTATTTAAAAATTTTAAATTTTATTATTATTTAAAATATGGAACAAAGGCAAAATAAAGAAATGGGTAAATTATCAGAGTTAATTTTATGAATATTATAAAATGTTTATATTCTTAATTTTTCTCTCTTTTTTGTGTGTATATTGCGTTAAAATCGTTAAAAACAATTGACGAACTACACCGACAAGACACACAAAGTGGCTTGGTGGGTCCCTGCAAAAAAAAAAGTTCTAAATATGTTAAAATTGTGATATAAATAAATGTATACAAATGAAAAAATAAATTTTAAAAAATATTGACGTAGATTCACGGTTATTTTTGCACTATGCTTACGATATATTGTAACATTTTTTTTTATGTATGCACAGAGCAGTGTAATGGTCAGCACGCTCGGCTACCGTTCTGGAGGTCCCGGGTTCGATTCCCAGGGGGGGTCAAATAAATACAAGTGATTTTTTCACTCTAATATTTATTCAATACTACCCTGGACTGGTACCTGAAGCGGAAGGCTGATCACCTTTCCTTCGTGTGAAAACGATCAAGATAACACTGTGTTCATAATGCAGTACCCTATGCACCATCGGGGTGCGGAAAAGGGTTTAAATGAAAATTATGCACAAAGTTTATGGATCATTCAGTGGATTTTGATTACTTCTGGCTAAAAACATTTTTTTTTAAATCTGTGTTGTAAACAGGAGAAATAATGTAGTATGGTACTAATTCCCTTCACTATTTTTATAACGTATGGTATGATACCACCTCTTGTGACAGTTCCTTATGAACTAACACAGACCTAGTTGTATTATTGACGACGTCAATAGGCCTTTCGATTCACTAGTGATAAATGAGTTCGGCATTTTGTGTCCTAGCTTGGTTTATGCTACCATTGTCCTCCACTATATCATGTATGATACCACCACTCACATGCTTCGCAGGTATGACTCATAGATATTGAATTTAATACATCGTGTTGTCTTGTACTAGTATAATTTGTAGAGGGAATCATTAATCTTGGTACAATCACACACGCATCGTACGGAGTGTACAAACATGGCTGACCCAAGCCCACATGTTCCCGCCAGTTCTGCTTTGCATCCCTTTGTAACCCGTCACAAACATCGCAAAAACGGACTGGCCCTATTTCAAAATTCAGGCCAAGATCTCAAGCTTGTCTCAAGCGTTCAAATCAGAATGCGTTCAGCCGCACACAGCGCTGTTGTGTCGTTGTGTTATAGTGTGTTGATGGTCAATTTTTTTAAGAATGTATACAGAAAAATATTTCTTCCTTTCCTTTCAAAAACTCTCTAAGAATTTTTTCAATGCAAAAACGTTGTTTAAGAAAAAAACAATTACGTAAAATGTTACCTGCATTAAGAGAAAATTTATTGCGATTAAACAAATACCTTAAAACCGCCGCAAATAAAATTTGGACAATATTTTGAGAACATATAGATACTATACATACATAGGTTACAACATTTTGAGTGTGTCCAAATACTTGTTCACAAAGTCTGGATTATCTCCAATTACAGGAGTTATTGACATAAAATAATATAATTCTATAATATTCTTTTCACCTCACCAATAAATGTCTAGTGAAGTTCTAGTGATTCAAGAATAATGTTTCAAAATTGGTTCATATATATGGAACTTTCAAGAATTTTAGAAGTGTGGTAAGAAGTGTTTTTGCCTAGAATTTTCACTCATGAATTACATGACATTATAGTAACTTTAAACATAAAGAGTGAATTCACTCACAAGTAGGCATATGCAATGAAACTCAAAACGTTGAAGCATGAGTAGGGTCATGATAAGCGGTGTTGCATAAGCCTAGCTAGATTTCAGAGTCACTTGGACGTTAGGCAATTTAAAGAAAAAGAGTAGTGTGGTTGTCAATAATGGGTAGAATTGGTGAATGTTACAAGCGTGTAAAGTCATAATTTAAACCAGCCTATGACGGTCGTCAGCCCCGTAAATGCCCAGACTTCCATATTCTTCTTTATCTTTGATAAGATGTCAAAAAATAATATGAAAATAACTCCTATAATTGGAAATAATCCAGATTTTGTGAACAAGTATTTGGACACACTTAAAATGTTGTATGACAAAAAATGAACCATGTCCTCATATTATTAAGTCAGTGTTCGTAACCAACCCGTGAATTAATTATCCTCTCCCAACCCTAACCTGAATCTGTGTCGCCTTATTTCTCACAATGCGAATATCACGTAAAATCAACCTACTTTTCGTCAAACAAGGATACTGTTTTATTTGTATTCACATCCAGAAACCTTTTTCCTAGCTAAAGAAATAATAAAATAAAACAACAAAATAAGAACTGATCGTTCTTTCAGTAAAAATGAAACGTGGTTTTGCTTCTTCTGCTTCTATTTCTAACTACATTCCCCTTATTTTTGTATAAAAAGGTAGGAATGACTAACCCAAAAATAAATTCGATAAATTTTTCTATTTTTTTTTTAAATTAAACACTTATAATAAAGCACTTAAAGAGTTTTATTTTATTATACGCTACTACTAGTAGTTTCAAAAACTTGTAGATGTTTTTTTCTACTGGTGAAAATTAAAACTGTATAACTGTAAATGAAAACATCTGTTAGTTTTCGAAACTAGTAATGTATAATAAAATAAAACTCAATAAGTGGTATATTCAAGTGTTTAATTTTTACATAAATAATCAACATGCCATTCCACAAAGTTAATGTCGAATCAATAAATAATAACATGTTTTGAATATTGAAAACATTAACTTTGTGGATCATCTTGATATATTATTTCGAGAAATAAAAATACTTTGTGTTCTGATCCACTCACATTTTTATTAACCAACTAGTTTCGGCAACAACCTGTTGCCCTCTTCAGGGTTACATTTATTACTAGTAATAAATGTAACCCTGAAGAGGGCAACAGGTTGTTGCCGAAACTAGTTGGTTAATAAAAATGTGAGTGGATCAGAACACAAAGTATTTTTATTTCTCGAAATAATATAAATAATAACATATTTATAATACCCAACAGAGTACACAATGGGGTCCTGGTACCAATCCTAATGAATAGAAGTGAAGCATAGAGTTGGTAAAAAAAAAGATAAATGTAGACTTAATGGAGTTGAAATGCGATCTCTCAGATGAATGTGTTCAAAACGATGTTGAGTAGATGTTTGAATGGTGATTTAAGGAATGAATGCAAGGCTAAAAAAAGCACTATCGATAAAATTAAGAAAGTTGTGGAACGAATGAGTAAGGAAGGAACTGTAAAACAAATTTACGAAGCAAGTGTAGTTGGAAATAGAAACAGAAGAAGGCCGAGGAAAGCTTGGTATGATCAAGTATTTAAAATGCTTGGAAGTGGTCGGGTTAGAAGTCGGAATAATTGGCGGGAATGTATGAGGCGATGAATGAATGTTGAAGAGGCGAAGATTGTTTGCAAAGATGGAATTATGCGAATGTGAAGAGTTACGTGAAGGTGATTGTCAATACTGAAGAGTCTGGCATTCTATCCTCTCTGCCTACCCCTTGATGGAAACTACCTGATGGTTGTAGTAGTAACAATCAATTTATAAACTTTCGTATTCCATATTATTTTTTTGACAGAAAATTCAAAGATGAAGAAGAATATAGAAGTCTGGGCATTTACGGGGCTGACGACCGTCATGGACTGGTTTAAATGATCTCTTTTCACACGTGTAACATTCACCAATTCTACCCATTATTGACAACCACACTACTCAAATTCTTGGAAGTTCTATATATATGAACCAATTTAAAACATTGCTCTTGAATCACTAGAACTTCACTAGAGACATCTATTGGTGAGATGAAAAGAAACTTTTTATTGATCAGAAACTCTTTTATTTCGTTCAATTTCTTATCACAGATAATTTTCAACGACCATTTAGGAAATCATATTTTATAAAACCTTAAAATATTTCTATGCAATTAATTTATTTTTATTTTAATCCATTTGTTCAATTTTATCCTCCGGCTAAGTGAATCAAATAATCATTGTATTCTAGGCAGAATTCTCCAAGGATCCGCTGAATCCTTCACGTCCTGTTTAATGGAATCTAACGGAATCGCAATTTCTTTTAATGACTGCAAGCCTATGTTAAATTGTTTTCTTTTTGTTTGCTTTCCGCGTTTCGGAGAAATCGTCTGTTAACAGTAGGGGTTGGCACTGAAAGGGGTAGATTGGAGGATTAATGCTTAACAAAATAATAAATTAGCCAAAATCAAAGTGAAGATGAATTCATACTATGTTTCCTTTCAACCTACGATTATATAAGCTTGTTGAATAATCATTTTTAACTCTAGTGCACTTTTGACCTCGGCTTATAATGTTTGTTTGTACTTCAGGTCTTCAGGGCGACCAAAAATCGCTCGTGTTAAACGTTTTGTGTGGTTTAAAGTGTGTAAATAGTGCTATGGTAGTGAAAGGTAGTATTGTTTGCATGCTGTGGTAGTGATTGTCCTGACAAAGAGACTGGTACGTCTTGAAACCGGTAGACATAAAAATCTCGGTGATTGGTTATATAATAATAAAACCACTATCCGCACTCCAATGGTGCATAGAGCACTGAGTCATATAAACGCAGAGTTATCTTGATTGTTTTACACATGAAGGAAAGGTGATCAGCCCTCCGCTTCAGGTAACAGTCCAGGGTAATATTGAATAAATATTACAGTGAAAAAATCACTTATATTTATTTGACCCCCCCTGGGAATCAAATCCGGGACCTCCAGAACGGTAGCCGAGCGTGCTGACCATTACACTACGGAGGCGGACATATTATTAACATTTTTGTAAAAAATAAATAAGTAAAAATGACTAACCACAAAGTAAATCCTAAATATTAATAGCTTTGAGAAAATTCTACTATGTATTTACAAGAGAACAGTCTTAAAACAAGCACTGAGTTTCAGATGGATAATTTAAAGGATAAAAAAATCATTGTCAATATCATCAATCTAATAATCTTTACCGTAATTCTAACCCAACCGTGCGTAGGGCGCTGCACCATATTTATTTACATTTAAACTTCATGTACAGAAAATAAATCAGTACATTAGCGGGCTCATTTAAAAAGCAATATCTTCCAACCAACCAAAAACAGACTAGTGATATTGGTTAAAACGATTGATACCATATATAACTGTTTGCAATCTGAGGGTAGATACTTCTCGAACATTAAATAAAACATAAATTACAAATTGATGATAATAAGGAAGGCAAAGGAAAAATAGAGTTTAGGAATGGAGGTAGAGGAAAAATTAAGCGATGATGATGGACAGTTAGGTTTCTAATGATAGATAGTAATGTCTCAGACGTTTCATTAAAGCTATAAGAGAGGATGCATTTTTTACAAGGAGAGGTAATTAATTTCATAGTCTGGCCGCTTGGACAGAGAAGGAATTATTGAAGAATGATGTGTTATGGCGAGGAATGGAAAATGGTCTTTCTCAGGAAGAACAAAGTGATAGGCCATGATGTAATATTAATGGGTATCTACATGGAGGCATGGTGATCAATCCTGCGATTGCTTAATTCAGGGACCTAACCAGAATAATACTAAATTCATTTTTGACAACAACAAAAAAGTATTTTTTTGCATTTCTCTCTCTGTCTCTCTCTCTCTCTCTTTTTCTCTCGACATTAATGCAATGGTTACCAAAAACAAAGATTAAATAGTATTACACATATCGCTCACTCCTTTGAATAACGTCATTTATCAAAAAACTTGATTTTTCACGAGATCGTTCTTAAAGTTTAAAAATATAATAAAATGTATTAAATGTGAATATCAAGCCTTATTGAACTTTTTACTGTGCAACTAGGTAAAACCTGAATGTTTTTTTTTCCATTTAAAAAATGTTTAGTTTATTTAAAAAAAAATATTAAATAGTACCTTA